>NW_026623427.1:54786-118665 GCF_030028575.1 Malurus melanocephalus
CCTTCCCTTCCCTTCCCTTCCCTTCCCTTCCCTTCCCTTCCCTCTTTTCCTTCCTTCCCTTCTCTTTCCTTCTCTTTCCTTCTCTTTTTCTTTTTCTTACTGTTAGTCATATTTCTAGTCCCTCTGACAACTACCACTGTAACATTACTGACAGGATATTTGTTGGTGAAAATATTTTCTTTTATATATTCCAGACATATTTTAACAAAAGCATAACCATATTTCCTGTATTTCATGTCAGGCACCACCACCCAGGGGAAGACCGGTTTGGAAGGTCTACTTGAAATTAAAACAATACTTCATCATCAATACTAACAGCATGTTCCATCAGCATTTTAAACATTACTTATTAATATTAAACAATATTAATAAAATAATTAATAATATTTTAATATTACCCTTAATATTACTATCAATATAAGAAGCTATCCTACACCTTTAAAAGGTTTTTGGTCATGCCTTACAGATATTATACAATTGATGTAAGGCTGCAAAGGGTTTACTTTTATACCAAAATGAGGGTTTGTTCTGTTAGTTACTGTATGTGATATTTGTATGCCAAGGTAGTGACAAATAGCAAGTCAAAGAATGTCAAAATCAGGATTGCTAGATTTTAGTCTGGCTGAAGCACATATTCATTATACTTGGGAATAATGAATATTAGGATATATCTTACTGGATCAGCTGTAGTGTGCTTGACCATGCAGCCAAATACTTATATCATCCAGAAGAGGAAATCTCCAGAAAAGAATGCATGAACCATCATTACTTCTAATCCAGGGGAGTGCAGGAATTCTTTTTTTCTCCATTTTTGCTTTATGTTTAATCCTAACGTGTAAGTGTGATTTTTTTTTTTTTTTTTGGTTTTTTTTACTATGACTAGTCAGAAATTTGTTATAATACCAGTGAATCTAACTCGTTTTAAAAATTGTAAGCAACTTAACCCTAATCCAGTTACTTCTGGTATTTAATTCAGACTTTTTGTGTAAAGTAGGTRTCTGAAGAGATAAATAAATAATGCTTTCTTGAAAATGTCTCCTAATTAATGCAGTTTTGACTGTTTTACAAGAATAAAATTTATTGCTTTTTCAGTTTAAAAGATGAAGGTGGACCAATTAATAAAAAAAAAAAAAAGTGAAGTATTCAAATGAAGTAATTCCCAAGAACTGGTCTTGTCATTCAGTTTTCTTAGGAAAGTCTCCAGTGTAAATTCACAAATGTTGTGGTTATGAATCTCAACGCATATTTCTGAAAGACATCTRTGTCTGGTCTAATCTGTCTTCATCCCTCCCACTCAGCTTTGGTTCTTAATCCAAATGCTCAAAAGATATTTCAAATACAAATGTTCCTACTGAGCCACTTCTGTGCAAATGTTTGCCTTGTATTTGTGTCCCCATGAGCTTATATTTCATATGTCTGAAGCTCAGTAAGGTGCTTATACTYAATGATATCTGTGTCATCAGATGCTGCATGTATTTGGAAAAACACAGTGTAGTAAGTCTGTTTGTATCCCCAGGCTGAAAACCAGAATGTGATGTTAGTCAGAAATAGGCTATCTATACTGACAAATATAAAATATTAAAATGTATTAAAATGTATTAAAATATATTAAAATATTTATTCTAGCCCTAGATCACAACAGTTCCTCTACCTTTTAGATTTTCTTCTATTTTTTCCCTCACCACAAACTAATGCAATATTAATTTATCTTATGTAAAGTATATTCTGTTTGGTTGACTCCTCCCAAATGGCTATTTCTTCTGTGTCAAATGATGAAGAACTCCAGAAAAGTCCTTTCCATTTAGATAAGTGGTATATTGAGTTCAGTACTCTTGCTCTTACAGTAGCACTAGGAGATAGCATTTAGGTATTATGTGATCGTGGTCATAATCTATGCTCTATTTCTGTTTCACTCTGCCTGCATTCAAAATAGCTGTGTTAAAATACTTAAAAGCCACATTCCTGCCTGTCCCTTTTGATATGGGCATGTGCCAATTAGAACCTCCCACCTGTCACTTCTAAAGATACGTGTTTCTAGCTTTGTATTTCAGGCAGGAGTATACAATCCCAATTACTTTTCATTTTACTGAGAGATTTAATTTTGAAACTACCATATTCCTTAGCAGTTTTCACAAGGATTGTTGCAACTAGAATTCTGATTACATTTTCCTTCAGAAATTCTTTCTAAAGAATGTTTTTCCTTAGGCACTGCGTATGATGCCTGCTGAGTACAAGAAACTATAAGGGAATTCTGATATCATATGTAAACCCTAACAGGGTGTGCAGCCATCTCGGGTCAGTTTTGCTGAATAAGAGATAACAGCTATGTTCTTTACACAAATTGTTCATGATGTCTTTCTTTCACATGGATGGCCTCTCACTGACTGGTCTGTACTCAACTGTGTACTGCATTGTATTRTTTTATTATTAATGCTGTCTCTGAGGTCTGTTAAACACAACAAATATGTGTGTAAATGCTGTTTTCATGAATGCATTTTTTACATATATAAAACTCATTTTTCCAGTACATCATTTAAGATTGCTTCACTTTATGGAGAGTTTTGTTTAGGTTATTCTGCTATTCACCAACATTTGGCTCCTTGAGTCTCTGTGGACTTTCAGCAGTGCCTCAGGCAGGCTTTACACCACCAGACACCATGACATAGTCACATGCCATGACCAGAAAAGTTGCCACACATATTTACTTTTTAATGCCACACATTTGCTTTTTAATGCCTAAATCCCACATATCTGATGGGTTGGCACAGCTTGTTCATGCTGCTCTGTGCACAGAAGTTAAAAAACTCATGAAAGAACTGTTGTGCTTTAGAGTCAGAGCTTGCTTAAAGCAATTTGAAGCTCAGTTCACTTCTTTGTCCTCAGCTAATAAGCATTGCCAAGGTCATAGACATATTTCKCTTTCAGATAATTTTTCAATCAGTCGGGAGATTCTTTCTCTCTTTGCTTTTTCATGTGTCCTGAGAAAAGAAAGGCTTCAGCACAAGCTCAAACAAAGAAATGATCTGTGTTTTTAGTCRCAGTAACACAGGGCAGAAGGGGTAATAATTTCAGCTGAGATGCTGGCAAAGMAAGCTGTCACTTATGAGTTGCCCACATGATACTGCCGTGCTTCACAATGAGTCAGTTCCGAATGGGGTAAGAAAACWATTCTGTCAGCCTTGACAAACAGCCTGTGACCTTACTAATGCCTTGGGGCTGTTTAATCCTTCTAACAGGATATTCCTAAAGTGTGGATAAACCAGGAAATAGAAGAAGTAGTAGGGATGCAGGTTAAGTTTAAAGTTTGCACATCCACTAAACCACAATTTCTTTGGCCATGTCAGTTTCCAGGGTGTTTATCCAGACTGTGTCTGACTGAGTGATCAGATAGTTGGCTCAGTCATTGACATATGAATCTTTGTGTGTTCACTTTGAACTGTGCATRCATCATAAGACAATTTGATTTCTCACAGTGGTTTTTTTTTTCTGTCCCCTGTGCCCCCTCAGAACCAGTAGACATGTAGAAAAAAACCTCAGTGTCTTGTAACTCATTTCAGAATATGCAGAACTCTGGAATGGTGATTATGGGGCTTATACATACATGTTTGCCTCTTTCTCGCTGCACTCAGGGAGAAAATTGCCATTGGAACATGTTTCTCCTCTAATTCTTTTCAGTAGCAAAGTTGCCAGTTCTCCATACATTTTCTTTAAAGGAAGGAGGTGGTTTAAAGGTCCTGGCATTAGCTTCACTGATAAAAATTAATAAATAAATGCATTCTACTTTGCTGATTTTTTTGGCTTCATGCCTGTAGGTAATAATGACTGATTAGGAAGTATTTTATTGAGAACAATATGAATCATGAATTCCAGGCTTACCTGGAGCCAAACAATGAATTCAAAAGTAAAAAAAAAAACTTATTTGAAAGTGAGCTCTTGGATATTTCCTTGTGTTTTGCATGAAAAGTTTCATATAACTCAATTTTCAAATTTTGTCTGAGGATGTTGCTGCCCATTTTTAATGTAATGTATACATTAAATGTATACTCTGTGATTCTTCTCGTATTATTGATTTTTATTTCTGGCAATTACTTCTAGTCTGAGTTCTGCATAGGAAATCGTTCATGTGCTTTTACAGAGGATAGATTTAAAACAATTATGCTCTTCTACTTGAAAATTTCACTTTGTCGGACTACACCTATTTCACACTTTTGGAGTTTGATTCACAAGCCTCTGTAACCAGATAAAGTCTTCTGATTGATTAAAAAAATTTGAATTACTCTTTTCGCTTTTAATTTTTTTAGGACTAGAACTTCAGTGAGGGTAAGTATTGCAATAAAGAGTATGAACATTTACAGTAGAGCTGCCATTCAAATTTACTATGACCCTTTTTCTGTGAATTTGAGGTTGGAAACTGGGCAGTTTAATTCTGGGTTTCAACAGCTGTGTAGTAACTACTGAACATCTCAGTCATCTATTTGACAATATTTCTTTTACAATATGGGATTCATGTGCATACATGAAATATCAACTCGATAGATTGGATGGCTGTATCCACACTAAGAAATTGCATGGAGACAACTTAAGTGTTCACATTCATCCAACTACAGTTTAAATATTTTTGTTTTAGCTGGAAGTCATGGCCTTTGCCAGCTGATACAGACTAGAGGATATTCGAGAGGATATTCTGCAGCATTCAGGGGAAAGTGGGGAGGATTATGGCTGAGAACTGAGCAATGGCCACAAATTGTTCATTAAATGGTATGGACATCTTTGTGTGGTCTTCAGAACACAAATAAATTTCACAAGTAAATCTTTGCAAGACCCTTACTTGGTAGAAAATTCCTAAGCTCAAAAGCTCAAAAGCATCAAGACAATGCCTATTTTCCAGTCCTCCAAAAATTTTTTTGTAAGGCCATACAGAATTTTCAGGTTTTATTTGTTTTTAGCAAAATGCATTTCATAGTTTCTGTAGCTGTCTTTGAAAGTGTTCTGCTTATTACCTGTGCCAGCATTAAAATGAGTCCTCAGTGTGCAGACTACCCAATTCACAATTGATACTGCTAAAATTCAGCTTTGTCAATGTGTGTTGAGTTTTATATTTAGGAAGGGAAATAATACAAGTGCTTTTTATTAGTGTTCAGATACTCACTTTTCATAGAGTTCTATGCATGTTGTCGTTGTCTATACTTTCTCTTTTTGTCTCATATAAAAATGTAATAATTCATTTACGTGGCCTGCCTTCAAAGCAGAGAAAATACAGCAGCTCTGAATTAAACTGCAGTCTAATATTTTACCATGATTTCCTGGAAGAAGCAAATTAGTCCTGTACTTACTTTTTTTGTTGTTGTTGTTGAATCTCTCAGCATGCTGATTGTTTTGCAGAAAGACTCAAGAGAGTGTGAGTCAGTTTCAGGAAAAATGAGATTATGCTATATTTTTCAGATGTGAAGTCAAAGATTTTTGTTGAAACCTAAGAATTGCTTGATGTTAATGTATTTCATTTGTGTTTTGGGGGTTTATGAACTGTGAAAGTGCCTAGCAGGAATGCAGCCAGCTGTTTTTTATTCTGTTTTGTTTCTCAAGAGCTTTTTCTGCTATTAAATCAGACTCCTGGAATAAACACAGTATCTCAAAGGAGTGCTTGCAAGGGTTAAGCCAAGGTTCTCTATATGTTTTGTTCCAGTAGCATGTCATACTGATATGTTTGGCTTAATTTTTATAACCTTCCTGTTGCAGGAAAAAAAATCTGAATAGCAAGATAGTAATTTGCCTCAGAGATATACTACCAAAGCAAATTGGTGGTACTTTAAAGCTGATTACTGCATAGAAATAACAGAATAAAATTAAAATATATGCACTTTCAGATATTGGAGCATTTGACCTTGAAGAAGTACTATCTCCATTGAAAGATTTATTCCACTGATATATTTGGCTCCTGTTAAAACTTCTTTTTTTTTCTGCTAGCTTAGTGTTCTCTTCAGTTTTGTTTTGTGATGATTAACAATTCTGAGCTAATAKGCTAGACTCATTTCTGTTAATTCATTCACGTCCAGAAACATTTTTTTGTTCCTACTGACAAAATGCAGTTCTGACATCACTCTGAAACTTTGTGGATGTAAGTAGTAGTTGTTTATCTGTCTATTGTGCTTGAAARTAAATGTACATAATTTGTGTCTTTCCTTCTACTGTCCGCATCTACTACAGACTCTGAAGGTATTTGTGGGCCATTATTACTGCTTTTAGAGCATTCTCTAGCAATCATTTAATGAAGCAACCAAACAAAATGCTGTGCAATCTGTTAATATCAGCATTTACAATGTAATTAAGTGTTTGAAAATGAATGTCTTACAGTTTTATGTCTAATTAGTTTCTGCTGATTATCATGAAACACTTTAAACTGTAATAACTAAACAGAAGAATTGGATAATTGAAAATTGGGCCCCAGTGTCCAAACTATATAGGTGAAATTACGTTCTCTTGGATCATATATTGCTCTGAATTCTCTTGATAGAAAATATATCTCCTGTAAAAGCCGGCCTTCATTTCAAGTCCTGACTTAATGCTACTTGCCGGCTGTGAGTCACAGAAAAGTGATTTGGTAAAAGAGCCGTTGACCCAATGAAATAATAGGAGTACAAGGGAGTGAAAGCAGATGGGCTTTATTCCTGAGAATAATTTTTTTTTCAAAATATGGTCAGCTACTGCAAGTTGTATTCTTTGCCACATTTCGGATTATTCTCTTGGAGCTGAGTATTTGAATGGGTTGTTTTTTGCGTATTTTACCATGTGTACTCTCACAGTCATCTGTGAGTATAAATTAGAGAGTAAAGGCTTTTTGTTTTAAGGCAGTAAAATATGGCAAAACTAATATTACTTTCTTCCAAATTGTGCCTGTTTTTGAAAGTCAGGGGAAGAAAATCAGGAAATTTGCATTAACAAACAGTGCAATCTGTGATTTTTTCAGGTCAAAAAGAACTATGAAAAGGTTAATTCCAGATAAATAAGGCTGAAATGTAGACTGGAACACAAACCTGTTGTTGAGACCTGTGTAGTATATGTAATCTACTCTGCCGACGTTTACATTTTAATTAGTTAYGCGATGAGTCTCCTCAAAATGACATATCAGATAAATTAATAATTCTAGTCTTATTTGGCCAGATAGTAACTCCAATTTATGTTGATTTAGTGATGTATACCAAATAGTGCGGTCTAAATTTTGCTTTTGAAGTAGGAAGACAATGGCGAGAGTGTGTTCTAAAAGAGGAAAAGGAAGCTTTTAGAACTCTAGCACTCATTTAAGCTACAGCAYATCTAGAGGGATGGTTTGTATCAAAACTGGATTTACGGAATGGAAGTGTACTGAAGAATATCAAGGGCTAGACAACATACAGCCCTTGATATATGGTGGAATTGTTAACAGTTTGCATGAAATTTTCAAAGATTGAGTTTTCTATAAGTGTGTTTTTTGGGGGTTTAGGCATGGAGCCTTTACTTATTTGTGGGGAAAAATATATCTGAATTTGAATCCCAACATCAAGCATTGAAAGTAATTGCTCTGTGAATGAAGGTCAAGCCAGGAGAAAGATCATGTGGCTCACAGGGAATAGTCTTTTTTTTCTTTTGTTGACTTTTACTTCCATCTTTTATTCCCTGATCTGCACAGGGCTCTAACAGAATGTGGAACTCGCCCAAGTTACTGACCAGGTAGGGGTGTCTGCTGTGATCACAGCCATTCTTCAGGATTCTGTTCATCTGCCTTAAAGGGTAGACCTCCTCTAACCCTGAAAAAAAAAAAAAAAAGTCATTAACCCCAAACCCAGAAGGCAAGAATCTAAATTAAAATTTCCAAAATTAAGCTTTCTGCAAGTGTGGAGTTGTCTTACCCTGAAGAGCTTTGTGGCAACCACAAAGCTTTGCTATTCAGACACAGATATAAGACATCTCTCCATGCAACTGTCCAGGAGAGCACATTTTAGCAATCATTCTCAGAGAATGATTGCTGAACACACATGGAGTGAGAGTGAGGTGTCCTAAAAAAACATTAATGCAAATGTCAATTTTAGGGTTGTCAAATCTGCTGCAATGTGATGTCCACGGGTAAAGTCAGTACTGAGGCTGAGCATGCTTCCCAATATGCAAATGAGCATAAACCCAMCAGAGGGCTACATGCAACTTATCAACACAGATGGAAAACACAGTGCTCATGTAGACACAGCCTGCACCAATTGCCTGATTCTGTTCACCTGTCTGACTGGTCAGGATGAAAACCTGTTAAAGGAAAATACAAATATAGGTATGTATTGCGTATATATATACACAGACACACATATATATATATGCATTTTTATATATGTATTATATATATGTGTGTATATATATATAGATACATATATATATATATGTATTTTATATGCATATATACACGCACACATGCACAGTATCCTTCAATAACTGGCCATTGGACACCTAAGATGGAGCTGAATGGAGCACAGGGAAGGCTGTGCAGGTCATACATAGAGCATTGCCAGTCAAGTGTACAGATGAGCCCCTGTTTAATATTGACTGTCCCTTTTTATCCCTTTGCCCCTTTATTTTCCCATTCTCGTTCCTCCTCAGAATCCTTTCATCTCTTCCTTTCCCTTTCTTTGGTTCTGCCTCTAAGCATCTCATATCAAGCTTTGTACGATCTGAAAATGCTCTTCCCCTGCATCCTTGAAGTTTCTCACATTTCCTAGGAAATAACTCGTTCAGCATATGAAGTGATCCATGGATATCCTTCCCCACAGAGTTTAGAAGACAGATAACCTCCAACACAGCAGTTGAGGCTTTTRTGGGATGGCTGGGACAGGGCTCATCTCTATCTGTCTTATTTTGGTTCCCCTCCAGCTATTTTGTGTGTATGCTCCTTCATATTGGCAGAGATCATAATTTAATCACTTATTCTAAACAGTGCAGTCTTTAAACACTGATGTAAGAGAAGAAGCTGCTGCTTTTTTTACTTCTTTTTCCTCAAATAATACTTTGATGTTTAAAGAACAAGTTGAGAAATCCTAGTTCAGCTTATTCCAGAGAGAATTTCTCTACATCACAATTACAGGATCTTTGAAAAGGAAGAACTTTATTCTTCAGTTAGTATAACTTTCAGGTCTTTAACTAAGAGGTTACAAATTTCTGACTTCTCTTTAGCACTTTGGGTCCATAAAATATTAAGAAATCATTCTTCACTGATTCATTTTTTGTAAAAATACCTTGAGAACATATTTTTCTTTTTTCTTAATGAAACTAGGCTATAGTATAAAATTTAGAGTAATAGAAGAAAATATGGGTATGATTCACTGTGGACAGCATGTGGGCTTCAGACTGAATCATTTTTTTTTCAGGAAAACCTTAATAAATAAGTTATTATAAGAAAGAAAATAAGTGATACCTGTTCTGTTGACAGAGTTTTAAGATAGGGTGAGGCATTTAAATGCTTGATTTCTGAGCTGTSTCTTCTTCCCTAAGGCTGTTCTTGTATGAGTAATCTTTGCCACTTAGGGACATTTGCCTCTTGGGGTGGATAACCCATCCCTGGAAGTGTTCAAGTCCAGGTTGGACAGGGCTCTGAGCACCCTGCTCCAGTGAAAGGTGTCCCTGCCCATGGCAGGATTGGAACTGTCTGATCTGTGTGGTCCCTTCCAGCTCAAACCATTCTGTGATTCTATGATTAGGAGCACAGTTTTTCTCCCAGGCTGCAGCACAAAGGCTGGTAGTCTCCAGGATTGCACTGTGGTGTACCAGCTCATCTTAGAACTGCTTTGCTTTCTTTGCAATTTATAGAGCAGTAGAGCCCAGCCCTGCCTGCGAAAGAACACTACAGTAAAACAAAAAATCAAATTTTATTATATGTGATGGATTGAAGCTCTGCTGTTGTAAACACAACTGTATTTTACTAACATTTATACTATGTGAATCCAGTTGATTGTAGGTAAAAGTCTTGACTTGAACAACTTCTAAGATTGTAATTTATTGTACATTCAATTTTTGAAAGATATAAAGAGAAATGAACTCTAGAAAATAAGCCTCAGACTTAACAGTTTTATGTATTTTGTCTTGTATTCTACCAAAAGCTTCCTATGTTTTTTTGGATTTCATACTTGATCTCTTAATGATTCCCATTTCTACACAAATTTACATTACAAAACCATGCAGAAATGAACACATTGCAATGACAAAATCCTTGTCAAGTTAAGTACAATACAGAAATTTTASTAGCATTTGAAACAAAATTCAGACTCTATCTGTTATATGTTATCCCCAAAGAAGTTAGGACATGCACATGAGTAATTGGATTATGAGAAACTGAAGAACACCCAAAATACCTCACAAAGAGTATGCAATATTTATTCCTGGCTTTAACAATGATTTTTTTTATTTTAATTTTGCATTTAAGTTTTTATTGCTARAAATTCCTACTTCTAATAAAACAAAAAATATATAACTGCATTGAATAGGAGTTTGCCGTTTTTCTCCAGTTAGATGGTCTATGTGAGAGAAAATAAAATACAATAAATATGGCTCATCTCCAAGGAATTAAAGATATTTTTAATGTTTCATAAAAGCCTTATAGTTCTGACTCATCTATTTCTGATGTTTGTTTCTTGGCATACTTTGTGTGAAATATTTCTGAGGCAAGGAAAAGAACTGAAAGCTTACGGTCACTGTACTAAAGAAATACATAAAACATGCCATTAAAAAATTGCGTTACTTGCAAGGAAAATGAATATAACAAATGGCTTTATAATTTACTCTCAGAACTTTTAAARTATTTATTTTTCCCTACCTTACAGACGGTAGGAAGACTGACATCAAATAGCTGAAATTTCTTTTCTTTTCTTTCTTTCTGTTTTATCCCTTCACCAGACTCAAGGAAGAACTTGTCACACCCTCTTGGAAGGACTTAGTATCCTGTCACTTCATGGCTACAGTTTTTGAAGTTAAATGCTAAGGTTTCTAATTTTCACTTTGTTGTTTTAAATGKCAACCTTCTCCCTCCATTTACTGCAGGAGAGCAGTTTGAGCCAGAATGAGCTTTTAGTGCAAGAATCCAGGAGGAAAATAATTAACCTTCTTTGGAACATGTAGCACAATATCATACTCTTCCAAAATCAGTGATGCATATGTCCATGCATCCTTGCACGATTTATTTTAGGATGAGGTCAGAATTTTGAAGGTGCTTGTTTCTTTCCATTGATCCTAAAAGATCTAGTGACTCTAAAAGGTGACTAGTACCACTTAAATAGCCTGCAGGTGTTTAAATTAAATAGAAATGTCCTGCAGTGGGAAGAAAAAGAAAGTAAACCTGCAGAAGTCTTTTTTTATTGTTTTTTTTTTTTTAGTTCGGTTGCGTTTTTTTTTGTTTTTTTGCTTGTTTGGTGGGTTGGGATTTTTGCAAAACTGCGTATCAGCAAAGAATCTGACTTTTGACTTCAGTAAATATCTTACAGATAACTTTAGGCTGAGAGGTATTACCCACTGGACTTGCATGTCTTTCTGCACAGACAGATGACTAAATTTAGATTTCTAAAGCTGTGTGAAGYGACTCCCACCATAACAGCTGAAAAGATGAGTAAGCAGCTTTTCTGCCTTGTGTGATCCCTCAGTCTTCAACTTATTCATTAGTTTAAGCCTACCCTAGGACATATCTGGAAAGCTCAGATAATGTGTTTCCTATATGGTACTTTTTGTAAATATTGCCTATTTTCTACTTGTTTTGGGTGTTTTGTTAATCAACTTTTTCACTACATGTGGTTTAAACAAGGATTTCTGAGTTCTAGAGGAGAGGAACACGTGCATTAGAGTCACGTGTTAGTGAATGCTGTTGTGGATTGTTCCTGTTTTTCTGCACTGTTCACAAACACACTGAGTTTGTGTGTGCATATAAAAGGATTCAGAAAAGACAGACTAATATACCTGGAACTTTTGTGTGTGCTAGCTATAGGAATATGTGTGACTTTATAAATATTTATACATAGTTCAAAGCCATCTGTCAACAATTAAAATATGTCACGTTTAATAACATAGTCTGCATAGATTAGGATTACTATAATTAGACTATTGCGCACATATTACAGCTGCAAAATGCATGAGCCAGGCTTTCTCAGGAATTTCAAAAAAGGCTTCTTCTATCTTATAATATTCTCCATGGTATTTGATTGCATCTGAATAAGTAATGCTGCAGAGAAAGAGCATAGGCAGCTACTTGAACTTGAAACTAGCTTTTCTGAGGAAAGTTATAATCTTATCACACATACAAAGACCCAATGGGATCTAAAGAATTGTTCTATCAAATCTTTCTGTGAAGACTCTGATTGTAAATGGTCCACTTCTTTATGCACCAAGAAATCTGTTCTCTAGTAAAGTRCGCGTCCCCTCCTCTACCACTTTCATATTTCAAGGGTGCCTTAATTCTCTTGAAGATTTTGAGAAACAGGCATGGTCCATTTTGACAAGACTGGGCAATGGGAACTATTTTAAGAATAGTTTGGAGGAAAAGAGGATTTAAAAATACAGCCCCTCATATATGATAAGTCTCAATTTATGCAARGCAGCCTTATTACACAAAATAACCACAGAAATATAGTTAAACGGAAATCATGAAAATAAATGACAACTCAAGAATGGGGACTAGGGGCAAATTGTATGGCAGAAATGCCCTTTTTTAACCTACTTGCCTTCTGGAGAGTCCTAGCACAGGATCTCAGTGACTGGGAAAGCTTTCAATGTAAGGCTTAAGTGTGGCATTAACGATGTACTAGAGTTTATACTGGCATTCWGTCTGAAAGATATACTCTGAAAATGGAAGAGAGTATATATTGGACCTTAAGAAAAAACCTTCATAAATAATGCAGAAGATTCTGGGTATATGGTTTTGCTGTGGTATGTTTTGTGGTAATCCCTTATTATAGGATGGGGCCAAGCAAAGTCACAGGTAAGGACTGGAGGTATTCTTTTGTAATTGATATTTGGTGTCACTAATGTAAGGAGAGTCCTGGTTTTTAATTATATGAGTTATATTACGATTCTGCATAATATATCTCGTKCTGTGTGTTGGTGGGTGGGAAGGGGACATGGGACATGACACTATTTGTGCACAGAGAATCCTTCCCACAAAAACTGTTCTATAGACAACGTATCTGTGGTCCATTATGAGATGAATACTGTAGGATTTTTTTCCTAGTAATTGAGCTATATGTTAAATTTTATGCATGTCTACTGTCATATCATATTCTAGATCAATTTAAAATTTTCTCATTTAAGGAAAAAGTACATGTGCAGCTGCTGAAGAGGAAAATGTATTTTTAATGCTTCAATTTTTTAAGTATGTGGGACCATTTTCACTTGCATTATCTATAGAACAACGTCAAATGTAAAAATTCCTTCCATTTTATTTTTTATTTAACTTGATTTCAAATGTTTCTAGGAGAGTACTAGTTTTATGAAGTTACACAATACTGACCTTGCTGTCAGCTTAGCCTTCATGAATTTTACACAACAGTTGTTGCTTTTCAGTCACTCGAGTCCACTGATGTGAGGGCTGGAAATGTTACCCAGTAAAAGATGAAAGTAGCATTATCATGCTGGGGGTGGATAAGGGAAAGAAGGGTGTCAGTTAGCATTGTTGGTGGGTCACCTCCACTGGCTGTCTACTGAATTCTGTTCTCTGAAATCAGTTCTCTGGATAAAWCACCGATTTATCCACTCCCAACAGGGTAGCAATAGAAGTGTACCTTTAACAATATGGTCACGATTTTGCTCATGATGGCCTTGCTGATTTTTGCAATGCGGTCTTTTCTATAATATCTTCTGAATGGCCCTCCAGAAGAAATGTCAAGTAGCATATTCTTATAAAGTGAAAAGTTTTCCGGAAGGTCCTTCTTCTAAATGGCTTAATATTAAGCTCTTTCACTTGAAGATTCTGTGAAGTGTAAGAAGAAATCAAAACCTGAAATAGCCTGTCTGCAATTTTCATTATCTATCATGATGTTTAATTCACTTCAGCTGTAACTTAGACTGYTGTTTCCACTGATAATGAAAGGAAACCAGGGTTTACAGATCATTAACTCTTCTTAAGTAAAAAAAACAGTGTCTAAGAAGAAAAAGGAAGTTCTATTTTTGTAGGCATAAGTTCAGAATTGCTACAAACTGGAAATACACAGATGGACAACTGATGTAGTATAGATAATCTGCTGTGGAACCCATTCTTAGATTATTTTTCAGAAGCAATTTAATAGAAATATCTGTTGAAGCATTAAATAAACTTTATTCTTAAAAAAAAATAGAATTGAACATTTGCTGTTTTGCTAATGTCATTTTTATTTCTAAGTAACAGCCAGACTAATAAAAGACTGATGTTATTATCAGTAGAAATCAGTTAATGATAATGGACTAATCATCATGTACTCATGTCCTTATTTATGAATCTTGCAGGTTGGCAGATTCTCTTCCATTGCTGTGTGCTGATTTTTTATTTTATTTGAAAAACTGTCCTGTGTAATGATAGTCATTAGATTATTGAAATTGGTTATAATTATGATTAATTCTTCATATGATTTTCCAAGTTCTAGTTGTTAACACTGTAAATGTTTGGTTTGAAACTTTCTTTGAGRAAATTTAGTTCTTAAGTTGTAAGCAGCATATTCCCTCACAAATAATTTGATTATTTCCTTGCTAGTAGTATATTTATATAGGGAAGGAACATACAGAGAAACAGTGAATTTTATACCTATAGCATGTAGATAATGGTTGAGATGCCACCGTGCTTTTGTCCAGTTGGGCCAGTTGTGCTGTGAGCTGTGTTACTAAATAGACAAAAATTGCACTGCCTGGCTAAAAGAATTAAGAATTCYTGGAAAATTTTGTCATTATTTCTTTTCTATAAATCTCAGTTTAGACACTGGCCTTTGTTCAGCTCAATAACTCCCAGCTTTAACTAGGATTATGGTGTTGCATGTGCTCAGATRCCTGGAACCATTCCAGCTGCTTGGTGTTCCTTGTCCTCCTGCTGTTGCTTTAATTCTTCTGAAAATTCTCCGTCACTTTTCTCTCACTGTGTAGTGGCCCAGATACTCTAGATCATCAAAAAAGCACTAGCCAACCTTGTCCACAAAACTGAATCAAACTTCTGGCATGCAGTTTACTACTGAGGACCTTGGATACCTTAATTACAGAAAAACATGTATATTTTTTGACATCTACACTGAGGTGTATGATTCTGAAGATCAACCCCACACAAAATCCTGCTGTTGTTTGTTCAAATGAGCTTTATCTGATGCCACTATGCCATGTTATTTGAATCAATCCTTTTTCTTATTTTTGGTTAGGCCTCATTAAAACACTCGATATTAAGCTGTCTAGTGATTCACATATTTTGTTCTGGAAAGACAGAATTCCAGTCTACTATTATGACCAAAGAAAACTGTCTAATATATGTCATATATGTACATCTACATCAACCCTTGCCAAGGAAGAAAGGTCCAAAAATTSAGATGAGGATAAGGTAATGGATGAAATTATTTTCAAATTTTCTGAGAAATAATTTGCAATATCTAGTGGAGTGGGTTATAACCAATAACCTTCAAATGAATAAAAGGAAACAGCTGAACAGAAAACATCAGTGACATAAGTACATACAAGCACATGCATGGATGGGTGAAATGGGCAAAGAACATTAGTCTCTAAACATTAATCATATATAATGTCACTTTGTTCTGTTATTTCAACTACTAGACATAAATAACAGTACATGCTATTTTCCTGCAGTTTAATTTTGCTCTCATTTGTTATCTTAGAAATGTCTAACTCATTTACTTAATTTTCTGAGGATAATTTAAACCTGGAGTGAAATGTTAGCTAGACATGTATTTTTACTGGTGGAAATACCTAAATATTTTAGAAACAAATCAAGTTGACAGTGTGCATAACTATGGTGGCAGGAATTGCACCAAGGRATAAGAGCCAAGCTTTTGCTCCTGTATTTGCTCTGAACCAGAAACAACTGGAAAGAAAAGTAATCGCTCATGACAGAACTGAAGTGAGAAACCTGAGTTGGTTGGTTTTAGCTGTRAAATGCACTCCCAGATATAAAGCAGGATTTCTATAGGTAACAAATTAGGAAAAGGGTATTAATGGACAATTCCATTTAGGAGCTGTATCCATATTGCTAAGTAAAAGGAGGATCAAGGGTGAGAGCACACTGCTCTACAGTTCCAGTGCTTGCAAACAGCCCCCTAATGAGTGATTTTCCTTAAGGAGAACTGGTTGGGCAAYAGATGTAAGTTACAAAGACCGAAAAATTCACTATCTATCACTGTACCTTATTGTCCTGTTCTCTTTTATTCAGCACTGCAGACTTCCCAAAAAACTGCATCTGTTGTATTAAATAAAAACTGCAAGGGACTGCAAGTGCCCTACTTCCTACAGCAGAATAACCATATCCAGGCTGCCTACTCAGAACAGTCTATAGATTATGCTAAGGCTCAAATTGGGGTCAAGCATTTTTGTGGAGAGTGCTGGTTAGGTCAGTACAGCTCTGTGATGGCCAGGAAGCATACTAAGGATGGAACAAAATGTACAGTATGTGCTTGTGCTTGAAGCCATAGTCTCACTGTGTGGAATTGTACCTTCAATGAAAATTGCTAGTCATTGCTACCTAATTCAGCAATTGGCTTTCTTTGAAAATTTTATTCCCTTACTAAGTGGTTTTGAATGCTACATAAATAACTACTGAGAAGAAATGTCTGGATTTTGAAGTGGCAGCATAATAATAAGCTGAGGTAATTCTTATTTCTGCTATTCAGGCAGCAACTGATTTGATCCTGAAGTAGTAAAGGTATAGCAAGAAAGCACAAAGGGTAGGTTAGAGCTGTGTTGTGCACTGTTGGCGCTGAGCCACCTTTCTAATTCTTGCAGTTCAGTTCAGTAAGCAGAATGAATGTCTATTTCTTTCTTTGTTCAGCTGAGTTAGCTTAGACTGGAGAGAAATATTGTGTTACTTCCATCAGAATTTCAGGCTACTGGTGATTTTATGGAGAAGAATGAGTTTCCAAACTTGAAACACAAGAGTTGTAGCCCTGGATCTAAGCAGAAAATTGTGGGTTTGACATAGAACTGTATGTATTGCTWGTACTTTGTGTATCATCTCAAGGGTATAAAGGCTACAGCTGATTAGAAATCTCATTCTCTTTTTGAAAATATCTTTTTTTATAAAAAAGGAACAAAGAAAGGAGCTGATGTACTTCACACAAAGCTACAGCTTTTTATTCAAAAAAAATCCCCACAGGGCACTATCAGGAGGGACTATGTTGGAGTTGCCATACTTGCGATCTAAAAACCACTCTCCACTATAAACTGGACTTCTAATTTGGAATGCACATTTTTGTTAAGGAAATGAAACCCTGCAGGAGATTCAATACTACAGATACATGAGTAAGGTTTTTTTTTAAAAAAATCACCAAAGGAAATGCTGCATTCCTAGGTATTTGGGTATGTAATGCTAAGCAGAGGGGAAAAAAAAAAACCCAAAAAAACAGAAGTATATTTCTCTCATTTGAAGGAGTTCAAGGTAGTAATACTTCTAGAAATAATTCTTCTGGATTTGACTTGATTAGCAAAATTGAATTCACTGCTGGCTCCTTTGAGATTCCCTCCAGAAGTACTTATGATGTGCACATAAATGAAAGACAGGAAATACTATGACTGAGCTTAGTTCACATTGAAGTGCAACAGAGAATAAAGATACTTTTATTGAAATACAATACAATAAAATTTATAGAAAATCCATGTTTCCCAAGAAGGTATATGATATAGAATAAGTGAATAGGATACTAGATGTTTGTATCACATCAGTTTCAAWACTATAAACATATATCTTATTGCCTTTTTGTGTTCATCATTCATTAGACTTCRTTCTTGTTTCAGCAGGGATAGAATTAATTTTCTTCCTAGTAGCTGCTATGGTGCTGTGTTTTAGATTTAGGGCGAGAATAATGTTAATAGCAGTAACATTTTAATTGTTGTTGAGCAAATGTTACTTACTCTGTCAAGGACTTTTCATCTGCTCCTTCTGCCCTGCCAGCAAGGAGGCTGGAGGTGTGTGAGAAGATGGGAGGGGACACAGGTGGGACAGCTGACCCCAACTGACCCAAGAGATATCTCATACCATACAAAATCACACTCAGAATATAAACTGAGGACACTTGGGCAAGGGCTGGTGGACCACTGCTCAGGTTATCATCACTGGACAATGAGAAGTTRCATTTTGTGCATTCACCTATCATCATTACTACTATTATTTGCTATTTCTTTTACGTCCTACTACATTGTTTTTATCCCAACCCATGAGTTTTACCATTTTTCTGATTCTTTTCACACACTGAGGAGGAGTGAGTGAATGGCTGTCTGGTGTTCCTGCCAAATTTAACAACAGGAATTAAATCACTTGTAACTTCCTGCAAGCACAAGAAAATAAAATAGTCTTCTCATTTCAGATTTACTTATATGAAATAATGCATTTTTGAGAGAAGGGAYCACTTTGGTTTTTCACTTTAACCTCATACATACCACATTCTTGAACCTCTGAATTAGTTCAAGCTTTAAGACCAAAACCTGGTTGATCCAGAAAAAAAAGAAACAACAAAACCAAAACAACTCTTTACCACAACCCTTGATAATTATTGTTTATTATTGAAAAATTATTTTTGTGTAGACCAACCTGAATATTTTTAAATGTGTGATTCTGATACCATAGATTTTTTTTGTTCACTTTGAATGTTTAAATAAAAAAACTGATTTATTGCCATTTCTATAAGCTTTGACCTGCCAAATCTGTTAAATCTGTGTTTGCCATAGAGGTGCTGACAGGGCTTATAAGGCTGGTTAAAGAAATTTTTGAGATCAAAGGTTTTTKTGAATGCACTCAAGGATGAGCTCCTTGGTTAAAATAAAAGGGTTTTTTGGTTCCATTTTAATCACTGTAATGGAATTCACTTCTGTGCTATCCTTTCTGAACAAAGGGATGAGAATGGGATTTAGGAGCAATATAACACCCCTAATCTAACTGACTATTCCTATTTCTGTCCCCAAAGATATCCCATTAAAATCRTTGGCTTGAACACTACTCTTGGTTATTCATATTCTGCTGGCTACCCAGGACACCCACAATTAATTTACAGAACAGAATATTTTGTCTTTTAATATGCATGTAATACAATATTTAGACTTGCAAATTTACTTTTGACTGTATTTTATTAGAGTATGTGTTTTAAAATTCACTCAGTTGCCTCACTTGCCAGATGAGATTTTCTTAGCTTGTCACTTCTCTTTGTTATTTCGTAATTCTCCAGTTCTTGTGGCAGCAAAAGATTTATCGTTGCCATTTTGTTTTTCATTTTGCTTTCCAGATCATCAATAAAAGTCTTAAATAATCTTGAAAGATTACCAGGCCCTGTAGGACTGTACGATAACCATACATCCTTGGTGATAATTTTCCTAATTAGGCTTAGACTCTGAGATTTGTTGAGAAGCTTCAAGTACCCTCATTTATGCCTTTGTAACTGCTGCAAGCAGTGCATTTTCTTACTGAAATGTTACAGAGCAGTGAGTCATATATTTACAGAGCCCTCRAAGTCCTTTATTACAACACTGTAACTTCTGTAGTGCAAATATTTTTATTCTAAAAGGTGAAATTTCACAAAATTTATCAATGGTACTTTTTGGTACTATAACCTTGTTTTGAATTGCTTTTGGGTCAAGGAAAGCATTCCACCAAGCAGTCAGTGAAAATCCTGAGAGGTATTTGGGCAATTGAGAACTGAAAGATCTAAGAGGGAAGCCAAAATTACCAAAGCTACTTAGGGAAAATGTGACACTGAAGACTCCCAAGGACCTTTCAGGTAACTTATTCCCAAATMATTCCCCCATGCCATAGCAGCAGCACACTAATTTTCTGGGAAAATAAAATGCCACCAGCAGAAGACATGCTTTTGATACCAAAATATTATTGCAATAAACTTTCATCAACATTAAGGACCAGCAAATCTGGCTTGTTCGTGCATCTCCTGCAGTCTTARAATACTGATGAACTAACCATTGCCATAACTCATTAAAATGATCACGGTTGACAATAATGTTTGCGCTACTTTCATTGAAATTAAAAAATAATAATGTATGATTAAACTCATGGGGTTTTTGGTTTGGGGGTTTTTTGTGACAAAAATTTGATACCATTTGATTGAATGGAAAAACTTTGGATAAAATAAAAAGAAAAAAGATTATTTTAGATTGTGATACAATAGGGAGGACATTCATTGTACTTTTGGGGGTGCACAGAGTATACACTCCTTTTTCAGCTGGAAGATCCAGTAAGTATATACAACAAMATTTTCCAGTTATAACATGTACTTAGTTTCCTCTTAAATAATAGCTTTATAAAAAGTGCAGCACAAGAGAAACAATTCTTTGGAAGAASTTTTATCTTTATTTATAATGTGAATMAWTTTAGCTTTSAAGAACTACATGGATTTCTGTTTAATAAAGAATTTATATTRGATCCAAATTTTGCTTAGTAGAGAAYCAGCAMTGAGATTTGTGAACTTATATGGAGACAATATTTCTTCTTGTACAATTAAGGAGACTGAAGAGAATAACAAAGTCCAAATAACAAATGAGCTTACTTGTTCTTTAATCTCTACTTTTTCAAGTACAGTGAAACGTTTGGAAAAAGTTAACAAGCACTTTTTCAATGTTGAACCTACTTTTAGAATTTAGTGGGATCATATGTGTTTTCAGGTTTCTAGACACAAGTCAATAATGCACAATAATAAAAAAGGAAGAAAAAGAGAGGAAAGAGGAAACAACTAAGTTGCACTGAAATTTAAAGAAGCAACAAAATATAAAACCTTATTAAGTCAATATATTTCTAAGCCTGTGACAGATATAGAGGAGGATGCATGGATATATATGTAATGTATATAAAATGTATATATGCATATATACACACCACATATATATATATATATATATACACATATATATATATACATATATATATATATATATGTATTATATATGGTATGTATATATATCATACACTATGAAAATTTTGGCAGCAAATTTTGTTTGAAAAACTGTGTGGAAGTTCCTGCCCACATTTATGCCACAGAGCTCAGGGGTAAASAGTACCTTATCATACAACTGGCCCTGGGAATGTGCCACAATATGAACTGCAGTAAAAGTAAGTGTGCTTTTAACTGTGTAGTTTATTAAACTGTCTGTGTTTTGTTTCAATAAATACCATTTTGGTAGAAGTATGAATTACACATTGAGCAGGGAGCAGAGCAGCAGTACAAAGCTGCTTCTTTCTCTTAGCTGGGTAGTTTGTCTTTCAAGTAGAATATAAATGCCTAATAAAACTTTTGAATTAGAAGAGCTRCATAAATTGGTCCTGCTGATTCAGTGATGAGTGGCATTCTCCTGTTYTTAAACACAGTGACAAGTAGATTTTATAAAACTTGAGATTTATCTGAGTGATCCTGTTGTAGTAGTGACTACAATATTTTTTTGGGGCATTGTACAGCACTTAAYAGATCAAGTAGTCTGGGCAGTGGGTCCATAATCTGAAAATAAACTCTGTCTATTGGTTAAAAATATGAACCCTGTATCTTCCTAAACAACATGGCAAACGCATTTTTTTTAAGGTATGTAACAACTGAATCTGTTTTTGATGGCTAATTGGTAGCTATTTCAAGGAGAAAGTACTATGTGAATATTAAAGAATCTGAGCCAGTGAGGTTTTGGCCAGTGCAAAGAAATCTTCCTAGATTGAAGCATGTATAATGCACAAACCTGTACAAACTAACATTTTGAATGAGATAAGGTTACAAGCATTTTTAAACTTGTAAGAACCTGTTTTTTTTTTTTAGAGTTTATGGTGTTTATATTTATCTGACAGAAAACTGAACTGAATCTGAATGGGGAAGAGTGCACACTGTTTGTGTATGTATGACAGTTGTACCACCTAGTATTTAAAAACTAGGATGACAGCAGTTGTATGCTTGATAAATGAGGGAGGTTAACATTATTCAGGTGATTGCTCAACACGGCCCAACAGAGTGGAGAGATGTGTTAAACTTTGAGATCTCTACTATTTTCTTATAAATCATGCAGATATCACTGTCCATCCCCAYAGTGACAAATAAAAAGGAGCCAGAGAACAAGCTTATTTACTTGGACCCAAATCACCTACACTGTATCAGTGGCCAGTATCAGCTTTCCCTTTGCTTTATTTTAGGTCACCTTTATTAGTTCTGCTAAAGCAATGCCTGGATGTCCTTTGGAAATAGGTTTTTTTCCATGCTAACTATGCCTCTGACTGTACTAGTTTGTTCCTTGGTCAAGCATTTAATATCATCCCAACACATTTCCTTTTCCTTCAGCTTCTACCAGATTTCCATATGGCACACCCTGAGCARACAAGTATGTTTTGGATTCACCAACATAGAGCTGCAACACAGCTCTCATGCTATTTCCAGTATTTCAAACTGAAAAATTCACATAAAATAATAAATGTTTCTTAAGTCTCTGTAGACAGGTCATGGGTCTTTAAAAGATCCAGGTCCAGCTGTTAAGTAGCACAGATGTTGTCTGCTCTAAGTGGTTCTGTAAGAAAGGGGGTAAGAAACATTTTAGTGGGGTCTTTTTTGGTAGAAATAAGGGCAATGATTTTAAACTGAAGGAGCTTTGATTTAGACSATGTATAAGAAGTTTTTTGTAATGAGGGTGKTGAGGCACTGGAATGGGTTGCACAGGGGGATGGTAAACGACCCAACCCTGGAAATAGCTRAGGTCAGGTTGGATGGGGCTCTGARCAACCTGCTCTATTTGAAGATCTTCCTGCTCATTACAGGGGAATTTGGACTAGATGGCTGTTAAAGGTCCCTTCTAACCCRAACAATTCTATGATTCTATGCACTTATCCATTCCACTTGGCCTCTGGACCAAAACTTGGTGCCTTCTTTTATAGTGTTAAAGACACAGACATTTTGTGGGTTTTTAATAAAAACAAACTATACACCTCCAAATACCACTCTTTTAAACCTGTCTCGGAGACAGGGTAAAAAAAAAAAAAAGAATAATTTCAGAATTCTCATTCTGTTGATCCTGAAATTTACTTTTGAAATCAGGTAATTATTATGGACACATAAGAAATGTTGGGTATTCACTGAAGCTCTCCATATTTGCTGCTAACTTGCATATTATATCTTGTCTTCAGCTGTTGCAGAGCAAATCATTTCCAAAATATGACAAGTTGGATCTTCAACAAGCAGGCAGTGGTGGAGGTGTAGATGAACAAATCAGTGGTGATTGTGATGATGAAGACGGTTGCGGAGGATCTGGAAGTGGAGAATTCAAAAGGGTCCTGAAAATTACAGACTGTAAGTCCRTAATTCTGTTTCCTTCATGCATTTAAATAGTGAATTGGCATATTTTCCACTAATTCATACCACTGACTTGGAAAAGATGTGAAGAGTTGTCCWTGTAATGTTTCCAAGATTTACAGGAATAGGCCTGCAATTACAGGATTTCTGTGAGCACAGTATCAATATGAGTATCAGTTTCATCATAAAACATGTTCAAATATACTTGGCATAATACAGGCTTACCTCAACACAGTATTTTAGTCAAATAATAGGTGTAAATTAACATGTMCCTGTGAGTTGTTACATTAACATAATGATTTGGCAGTTAAAAAGAGAAATTACTAAGTTTTGATGGAACTGTAGCCAAATATGAGGTTTACTGCTGGTAGCTGCATTTCATAGAGAACTATTGGAACCAATGTAGTGAATCACTCAAGAAAAATGCCAGTACTCTTTCTTACACATCCTTCCACTCTTCTGACTGTTTTGTTTTTTATGTGGTTTGGGTTTTTGTTTGGTTGCATTTTATTTGTTTTGTTTTGGTTTTTTTCTGTGAAACACACCTGTAGCAATTTTCATTAAAAAATCCTGTGATTGTGCACATCAATGGYATACAACTTGGCAAAGTAAGTTAACTACTTCTCTGAATGAAGACATTTGTCTGCATGTCTTATTTCTCTTTCTGGAGAAATATAGACAGAGACGGTGACAATAGATGAATATTTAAATCTAAACTGCATTTCTGCATTTTGCATTTTTTTTGTCTGCATTTTGCATTATCTATATTCAATGAATTTGAGGGCACTGCATGTTTTCAGGCTTAGATGKGAACCCCAGTCCTTTTCGACTTGAATGTAAAGAGGCAATTTTAAAAAGTGGCTGTTGAGAAGTTGTAGTTGACTATTTCTTTTTAAACTGCTGGAAAAATGGAGCTGAACATTCTGGGGCATGCCTTAACAGGTAAGTTTGAAATCAGGCTAAGATCCTCTTGCACTGACACTTACTTTACACATTTTCAAGTCCTACAAGAAGTCTAAATGGGATTTTGAGCAATATCCAAAAAAGTTTGGACACTTACTTCCTGAGAGTGCCCTTGGAGGTTTAACTTTGGAAAAAGAAGTTAGGATTTCAAATATTTAAAACCAGATGTTCTTTGGAATACTGTATATATTATATCTATTTGATAATGACACTCTATGGCATTGAAGGACTGTAAAATAGTCTTAGAATGTGACTAGCGCTATTAAGAAAGTATTAAATGACAGAAGAATTTCAAGAACAGTGTATTTTATTTCACTCTCTTCTACTGCATTAGAATTTTCATCATATTGATATATTCAGTGTAATCTTTTCAAAATGTCAAAATTATAATTAGCCTTCATACTCTCTTTATATTACATCTTATAAATTGCTAGAATTATAAGCTGTGTTAGGCATAGTGAAGTTTGCATGTSATTCCATTTCATCTGAACTTTTTCTAAGATATTATGGAGCAAAAATATGAATCCATACAGTTCAATATTTTGACTTCTGAATAAATCTTGAGCTACTAGTACCTTCCATGATCTGTTTTGATTTTGAGGATTTATGCTGGCATGCATTTCTTAGTTGTAATTCACCTTAAAAATTGTCCTTAATGCATACCAGAAAGAGGCCTACTTTGGAGATATGGAGCGTCCAACAGAACTGTTAGAAAATTCCATTTTGTAGAATTTTGTTACAATATAGGTAAAGAAAATAGGGTTTTTTTCAGAAATCACTTGTATGTTTAACTGTATGTTTAAGTGTATGTTTAAGATTAATAAAACAGGGGCTCAAAAATTCTTCTTTTGCATCACTGTGATATATGAGTTGGACTTTGGGAATTTAAAGTTAGATTTAAAGTGAAAAAATATATTTTAGTAAGAAAGCAAAATTATCTTCTCAATATTTAAGATTTTATGTGAGGAACTAGAATTAAAAAAAACATAAACATAGTAAGAATTTAGGCTGATATTTATATATATATATATATATTTAGGTAAAGTATATAAATTTGGTTAATTTTCTTAGCTTTGGGTGACTGTTATCAATTAAAGCTGTCAGATTATAAACTCCTTGTTTTTAAATTGAAAAGTTTGGATTCACTATGATGAATTACCTACAGCTCCTTGAAAAATCTGAATTTCAGYTAAGCCTACAAGCTGACCGCAGTATGTTTGATTCTCAGCATTATCTTCTGTATGAAGACATTCCGTTARTATTATTTTTCCTTATTAGGAAAATTTTGTGTGTTTTTTTTACTTATGGACAACTTTGCTTTCTCTCATATGCAGCCAGGAAAGAAAGGCGGATTGCTACATATTTTTTTCTATAAKAGAGTCTAGATGTCCTAGCCATAGCCCAGGATCTTTTTTTGGTAGCTGTTGCAGACATTTTCACCAAGGAGGTAATCCTATGTGCAACAAATCAATGATCCTMATAACCTATTAAAGTGTGATACAGAACCAGAACTTTTTATTACATTGCTGTGAATAAAAATAAAATGTAAAGACATAGCCACTTTTTTTTTTTTTATGCCAGATCATTGCCTTTTGAACGTATGTCTGATGCTCAGACCTAGGAACAGAGAGGAATGGAGGGGATACACTTCTGCCAAAACAAACTTGTACCACCTTTATGTGCACATGTAGCTTGTGAAGTGAAAGATTACTTGCTTCCACACTTGATGCTAGAGATGTAAGAATTTATTTTGTTTAGAGCTGAAGACTGACAAATGTGTGATGACAACCTTTAGGCTTTAGAAGGCCAAAGAAGAGATTTGGTATTTGTAACTTAGAAGTAGTAGSCTTGCATTACAGAAGTGTTTAAAATATTTTATATTGTGAAAAAAAATCTAGTTATCCTATCAAACAGTAAATCATTATATTCAATGTTTCAAAGTGCTACGGTTGTGCTGACTGGTTTGCTCTTTCATAAGTACTTTTAAAATACGGTAAATCGGTGCAGTTATTTGAAGAAATGGTATTAGAAAGGATAGTGTGCTTTAAATGTATAAAATAAACAGTAGTATAAAGTCTTGACACTTCATTTGCTAGTTTTATTCTCCTCTAACCCAGGAGCTCCCACAGGACTATTTCATGCGTCGCAATGAATTACCTCTTYGAAAGCTCCTGCAGAACGCAGCAGTAATAACAACAAATACTTATCACCTGCATATTGATTTGAATCTGTTTTCAAACAATTCTGTGAGGAAAAGCTAATCCCAGTATCACTGCACTGAGGTTCTMAATACCATCTATCAAAATTCTCATAATACTTTTAGCAAGAACACCAATTCTCTGAGAAGTGCTCCACTGCTAGTTTGTCTTTCTTTGGTCATTTTAACATGCAACACACATGTTTCTTTAGTGCAGCCAGAGATCTCCTAGTTCAGGGCTCAAATAAGCAGAAATATCAAGGATAGCTTTGTGCTTAGGATATATATACGCAAACCTTGATTCTCACTTTTTTTTTTTTTWATTTTTATCTCACCTGATTTTCACCCTCTTTTATGGAAGAAGTCTCTGAAATGTTTTATTTCTGAGGTTTTTTGAACAGTAGATTATTATTTTCTTTTTCAAATTACAGTGTAGAGGTAAAATAGCTTGGAAAAGGCTTCATATTGTGATTTGTATATAAATTAACCACTCTGTGTCTATTGTCTGACATTATACTGCATTCTCAAGTCTCAAACATCCTTTCTCCTCTTTCTGCTCCTTCACCCACTTCAGTATAGCTGCTTTTCTCATTGTTAAATCTGATTCTGGTGGCATATTCTGGGACCAAAACTACTTAAAGCTGGCAATAAAATCTCCATTATGATGTTCGCCATCTGTTAAATCCTTTTAAACTCTCATCTGCATTCTGTTACCTCAGTAAAGTAAGACATCCCTTATGTCTGAATAGGATTTCAGGTTTTATTTACACACAAGAGTATTCTTCCTAATTCCTGAATGTTAATGTGAGGTGTTATTCAGGTGTCTTTGGAAAGGCTTCACTGTTCACAGTTCACTCAGTTCAGAACATTTCAATTCTATTAAAAATTAATAATAAAAATAAAATTTCTTTCTGTGAATGCCACCCTTGGTCTCAATATTGCACTAACTTTTAACAATAACATTCTCATAGACTATTGCTTATTGGGAGGTTAGGGGAATCTCACCCGTCCTTTACACATAAAGACTGTCATAATCTGAGCTCTTTTCTCTCTTTTCTCTCTTTTCTCTCTTTTCTCTCTTTTCTCTCTTTTCTCTCTTTTCCTTGTCTTTGGTGGAGCTGAAAATCTTTTGAAGAGGAAGATTTATTGCAATTAGTATATTCCCATGAAAAATTAGCATTCCCAGAATTATATTTACTTTCATCAAGAAGATACATATTGTCAACACATATGAAGTTCAAAGATTTTTCTGTGTGCATGATCAAGTGTTGGCACAAAAATACGTAATGATATAAATTATTGAAGCATAAACAAAGCCAAAGGATGAACAAGTTCTAACGATTTCCACCAAAAAAATCCCAGAAACACGTATGGATTCCTAAGCATAGACCTTCACCAGCTAACAAAGCTTGCACAGGTAAAGTTGCCAGATGTAGAACAACATGAAGCACTGTGGTGGGTTGACCCTGGCTGGATGCCAGGTGCCACCAAGCTGCCCTATGACTCCCACTTCTCAGCTGGACAGGCTGGAAAACAATTTGCAGATTGAGATAAGGCAGTTTACTGAAGCAAAACAAAAGGTTGTGTACATACAGGCAAAAGAAAAAATACAGAGATTTTATTCTCTGCTTCCCTTCAGCAAACGATGTCCAGCTACTTTCTGGGAATCAGAATTTCAGCACACAGAGGTTGCTCCAGAAGGCAAGCACTGTAAATAGAAAATGCTCCCTCCTTCCTTCTTCTTGTCTTAGCTTTTACATCTGAGCCATCATCATATGATATGAAATATCCTTTTGGTTCATTTGGATCAGCTGGTGTAATGCTCTGCCCTCCCAAGACATTCCCACCCTGAATCCATGGATGGGGTGCAGAGTCTTGGGGAGATAGTGCTGGTGCTGTTCCAGTGCTGCTCATCAGTAGCCAAAGCACTGGGGTGTTACCAAAACCTTTCTGGCCACCAGTGCAAAACACGTGAGGGCCACTGTGGGGWAATGAACCCCAGCTCAGTCAGAGCCAATACAAGCAGTGAGAGAAAAAAACCAAAAGGATTCAGTTTACAATGCCTTGTAAAAGCTGAGAAAAGTTATAATACAACTTTCTCATGCAGTATTTTGCCAAAAGGTGTGACCTGCATAATCATATTGTGCATTGGAAAAAAGTAAAAGATGGTATTTCAGTTTTTGGTTGTTTCCTATTTAAAGGGTATCATGTCACTCTCTCTTAACACAGTATTTTCTCATGAGTCAACATTTGTACTTGTTGAGTGATGAATTTAACCKGAGTAATGGATTGAAACTGTACTGTCAGATTAGATTAATTCAAAAACAAATAAGGGGAAGGGTTATATAAACTTTTCTGAGGAATTTACACAGAGAGAGAAATAAAGTAATATAAAATAAAATTTAATATTTTGTAACTGTATTTTTTTTCACTTGCTACAGCCACATTATTTTTATAACAAAGCCTACCAAAACACAAACGAGCCATAATTGCACTTCAAAGGTTTTAAGTTATCATAGTGTTTAATGAGCACACTCACTGGTATAAAACAGCACATCAGAGCTGTGTAATTATTACAAATGACCTGCTTTAATAGCATGGGGTTATATTTTTCTGGGAATTACCTTCTAATAATACCACTAATTCGGAAGTTACCAGAAATCTGGAGCCTTTTACTACATRTATGATTTCATTGAACGAATGTATAAATATTTGCACTCACAGTTACCAGTAAAGAAACAAWCTTCCAGCAAAGTACCAACATTTATGGCTTTCCTATCCACTCTTCTATATTTCCTGAGGAAAATGATTAACATGTGTCATAGCTATTTATCAGGATAAAGAATGTCCTAAAATCCTTTTTTATTTCCACAGCGGTAAAAATGTTGTCAGTGCCACTCTTACAAAAGTGCTAAAGCATCTGCCTTTTGAACAAATTCTGACTTATTACTTCCTAGTTTTWAAAAACTTCCAAAAAACCTTTCCTGCTTTCTGTTTTATGCCAATCAAACTTGAGCACAGCAGATATACTCCATCATGTCCTACTTGTTCAGGATTTTCCTGTGAAGACTATAGCTCTTCAAGTGCTCCTTTTTGGAACATTCAGAGAAGTACAGAATACAATATTGTGTGCTGAAGGCATCATTCAGGTTGTGTGTCATCTGAACTGATATGTTGTACATCAAAACAAAGTCGGTATCTTGGTGGAGACAGGCATTTTATGTTGTAATGCATTAATAAAAGAGTAATTTATCAACCTGGAGAACACAAAGGTTCCAATGAACTCTTCTTCATGTATTCAGGCATTTCCTTCTAAATTTTCACCYGCACAGACATCCCTCAGGCTATTTCCTTGGATAGAGAGAGGGGAAAAAAATAATTTCTTGTGACTGGTCTTCCAGATATGTAAACACTTCTGAGCTGTTTCWATCAGTGGGTTTCATACTGAATGAAGAACTGGTACATAATTTTCTTATTTCACCTAATTTTATGCTAAAAATCACAGAAGCAATTACAGAGTTGCAGAAAGGCAAGTACAGAATCCTTGCTCAAAATGATCTGACAGTGAGTAATATGTCAAGTTTCCTACTGTGGGCTATTAGACTTAATTCTGAATGGTAGTATTAAGAAAGGTGTAAAAAGAGTAAAAACMCTTTCTGAATGAAAGTTTTTGTCATACAAAAGGCAAGGCTGTATTCCCTATTTCAAAATGGAGTGGATTGTTCTGGGAGTTACCTCATTTCCCATTTCTCCTCTACAAGGAACTTTCAGACATGTCTCAAAGACAAGCCACCAGCTATAAACAGAATTTTGAGATGGSGAATACAAACAGACTGTTTCTTGAATAGATTTGTGAAGTTGAAAAARATTGTCATTCAATTCATTCTATAAAATACATCCAGCACCATCATTAAAAGCCACTTCTTGTAGCTAAGAAAGAAATGGTTAATCATATCTATTCCACAAACACAGTATATAATGTGAGCATAAATGAAAATGGCTTATGTGATACCACAGAATTTATTTACTAATCCAATCCCCTCACATGAGCCAGTGGAAAAGCAGTTAAGGCTAATCCTTTGAAAAGCATCCTAATATCCCAAGTACATTGTTTTCTATCTTTACCTATTGTAAGTCTGTCTCTTTCTGTTCGAAAGACTATTTAGTTATTTGGATAGATAGGAAAATCTAGAAGAAGATAATAATCAGGCTAAGTCTCTACAGTTGTGTTAAAGCCTTTCAGCTGGCATAGAGAGTAAAATGAGAATAATCACTTCACTAGTGTCTGACCTGAAGTTAGGTATTTTTTCCTGAAAARCTTTCAATGGTTTCTGATTCATCCCATTAACAGACAAGACTTTGAAAATTTTCTCAAGGGAACAACTCTTAAAAAAATATCTGTACCTTCATGTATTTTTTTTCATACAGGACATTAGAATTCCTTATCTCCTGTATATTAGGTTATGGACTATTTATTTTTGCATGTGCATCTGATATATGCAAAAGCAAGTCAAAATACATTGCWAGTTTATACAAAGTATGGTTAATTGGAAAATAATAAGGCTAATATTTTCTTCCTTCTGAGTAGGCATCTTTTTATTTCTTTGAGGGAGAGAAAATACAAAGCTAAACCTCTATGTAGTTAAAAATATTTTCATATTCTAACAAAAATTCCCTAAAATGATCAGATTAGCTGCCTCACGGTTACATAAGAACTCCACCTTTTATCATTCGAGATCTAAAMATGAATATTGGAGGACAGCCATAGTCTACTGTGTATTTGGTTTTTTCCTTAGAATGCAATCCTACTTTAATAATGATAGAAAGAGAGACAGGAATTTTCATAATGGGATAAAAAGTGTTGACTTCTTTTATAGTCAAGAAGTAAACATATCACTGTAAAGAAATAAATGTATCATATAAAAGAAAATGAGTAAACACGAGAGGGCATTATTCATTAGGCCTACATTAAGCATGTCTCTTAAGATGAGAATTGCACCCTAAAATTTTTGTTTGTCTCAATTCATTGTAAAAGGACAAGCTTCAGTAGCTCAAGTACAGAGTATGAAGTTAGTTAGAAAAGACCTTCCCTAAGTTAGGTCCCTTTGCTTTCACTCTGGTTCTGATTTAATTAAGATTTTTATTTTTAGATAAGGGTTAAATGTCTTTCAAGGTACTTCATAGTCTTATTGTCACTATCACTAATGACTTCTTGCAATAAAAAATAGAAGGGGTGCTTGCAAATACAGCCAGTAAGTTTTGTAAAATGGAATTCATGCTGTCTGAAAGGCCCAGTTTACTGAGAGAAGTAGTAATTCTTATTTTCCGTTGTCTGTGATGGAGAAAATGGTTACTGGTGCAAAAAGAATTGGAGATGTCTGTGAATCCCCTGGTGTGCTTTGTTAATAAACTATCTTGGTATCTACTGGAGCTGTTTCTCCTTTTAAATTTTGAACACAAAAAGAAATGTAAAATTACAACAAACTAAAACTTTCATAGCCTTTACCTAAAAAAATTATTTATTTCACTGAATCAAAAAGGAACAGTAAAATACTTTTAAAATCTACTTATGAATCAGTCCTTTTTCAAAGTTGTCAATCATATCAGACTGTTATCTTTCTATTTCTTAAACAGACAGTAACCATGATAAATGTCATACTTTGATTTACTCAAAGGTGATTTATAATCTATGGTAGSTCTTCAGGTTGTCATATGTCTCCAGTCTTTATTATATTCTTTTAAAAAATCAAAGTGTGTGTGATCTCCTGAGAGTTTCCTTTGCAACCTGTGCAGATACTGAAATTAGATTAGTTTCATATTTGTGTCTTCCACTATTAATGATTATAACTCCAATGCCTTGACTAATCTCCTTCCCAGTAATTCATGCTCAAACYATTTGCTAACTTTTAAATAAAAGAGAATCAATTAATTTCTGTTTGTTACAGAAACTTAGTGCTATCTTTTTTTTCCCAAGAAACAATATGTATGGGAGATACAAGCCTTAGAAAAATCTTAAAACATGCAAAACGTGTGAATATATCTATATACACATATATAAATATTTGTGAATTTATATATATATATATATATATATATATATACACATATATAAATCATCAGCTGTACCCTAAAGAAGAGTGAAGCAATTCTATAATACTCAGCTATGACCCGTATTCTCTAAAATAATGTGTCTGGAAGGCAGCAAGTGGACCTTTTTCTTTTGCTTTTTTATAGGGAAGTGGTTAGGCACTGGTGTAATTCCCATCTGGTTTAGAATGGTGATGTCTCATTTCAAGAATTAGACTGAGAATTGGCAAAAGTACTGACTTTAAGTTTCTAGAATGAAATGTATGGAAAAGATAGAGCAGGGCAGAAACTAGAGCAACCAATTAGAGRAACCTAATTGGAGGGGTGGCACTCAGTTTCTTAGACACGGTGTCATTTTAGCAGATCATTTCAGGAGTCTGTATTATTATGCTCACTGGTTTATTTTGACTGTGTGAGCTCTATTTCTGGTGACTATAGTAGAAGCTAGCTCACATTAAACCTTGTACTCCAAACACCTACATTTAGGTAAATTAATCTGGACATAAATTCCAGCTGTTGGGTTTTCAAAGGTTGGCTAACTAGAACAACTTTGCCAGATATTGGCCAGTAGCAGTGACTTTAGGCATGCTTAACATGAGTTATTTTTCTTACTTAGAGCCCCATTAAGCAGGCACATCTCAAGGCTAGCAGGTGTGCTTAAGGAAGGGAAAATCCCCTGCTTCATTGTGATATACCCAGCTGCAAAAAGAGAGGGTTATGGCACAGCTCAGCAGACACAGACTCCATTAAAGCATCCTTTGTGGAACCATGTAGTCAGTAGCATTTTTTATGTCAAGTCCATTACRTCTCTGAAGCATGGATCTTCTCTCCCATTTGGATTCCTCACTCAAGTTCATGCTCCCTGCAGTCACCCCCTGGTAGCTGCTTTTAGAGCTCAAGTTGAAGTTAAGGGACACCTGAGTAGCTGCTACATTTCTCATACAGACATATGGTTTGGGCTTGTTATGAGCATGGAGCATTTCCATATGGAAAGATATGTCAGATTTCTAGAAAGGACGTGAAACCCTTATTTTTATTTTATTCCCACTAATGCCCTAAGAATTATGGACATGAATCAATGTAATTTAAATTCATGGCCAAAATGTCTCTGAGACCCAGCTGGAGAAGCAAAAATGTAGTCTTGACAATAGTGGGAAAATGAAATAAAACGTCTAAGAATAAGAAACTAGTCCCAAAGAGAGGATTTTTTTGAGGAAAAGGTTTGATTGAAATGTCTGAATAAGAACAAGTCTGAATAGAAATTCAAAAATATGCTTTTACACTACCTTTACCATGTTTGTTCTGCCATTTTTCTTTTTCCCTAATGTTCATAATCTTAAATAAGAATAYTCATAAATGTAAGTCTGCTTCTCCAAGGCCAAAGATTGGATCTTGTGACCGGCTTTGGGATGTGAGAAACACAGTTTGTGACACTTGCACAGCTGATAGTGATGTAGAAAGTATAAYACTCTTATGAGAATATAAGGATTGTAACAGTGACATTTGGAAAATATGTCAGTTGCTAGAGTGGAGACAGCTAGCTKTTAGAAAACACTATTTCTGAAATGCCAGGGGGCAAAATGAGAATAGAGCAGTTGTTCTAAAAGGAAAGAGCTACATATGAACTAAATAGCTGAAAAATAATTGTTTACTATATATTGTGTTCCTGTCTTACATATATAATGTATATAAATACAGTGTTTAGCAAAAAANAAAAAAAGGAACAGTTAGCAACTTCCTAATAAAATTGTTCAACAAAAGCTAGTTATAGACAAAAATATTGATCGTACATTGTGACTTGAAGAACTTAAGATTTATTAAAACATTTATTGTTTGTTAAGCGTTTTCTAATTAAAAGTGCACATCAGGGATTTTGTATTCAATAATTGAAGATGCCTGCTCATATTTAAATGAAGATAATAAGGAACCAGAATAGGTTTGTTTCCAGGTTACAATTTGCTTGTCTCTGGTAGACAAGCTGTCTGTTCTAAGACTTGGACACATAAGACACCTAGACACACCTCAAATACAGCCAAACTATGAGTATTCAYTATCGTTTGCAAATTAATTTAGCTGAGAAGGTGGTCTCTGCTCTCCACCTTCCCCATCCTCTGGAACTGCTTCTCCTCTAATCACTATAATTGGACCACCAATGACGCTCACCTTCACCAAAACTCTAATACAGACCAAAACTTTGAGGTAAACTGAATGTGCTCCTTATATGTATTAATTTCGATGYGGTGGGTAATTTGGCTGGTTGTCGTATAGCCACTCAGCTGTTCTCTCACTCCCTGTCCTCAACAAATGATAAAATAAAATGCGATAAGACAAAAACTTTCTTATGTCAAGATGAAACCAGGGAGATCACTTACCAATTAACATCACAAAAATGAAAAGACTCAACTTGAATAAAGTTAATTTATTGCCAGTTAAAATAGAGTCAGATGGTAAAACCCAAGCAGTTTCACCTCCATCACCCGCTTCTTTTCCATCTCCTTCACTAYTTCCTTCCCAGCTCCTTTGCTTCCYTCTGACACCGAGTGGTGCAGGGGTGACAAGGAGCAGGGATTGCAGCCAGTTTGAAACAGTTCCCTTCCACCTCCTCATATTTTCTTCCCTATTCCAGCATGGATCCTCCCAAAAGCTGCAGCTTCCTTCAGRGCACATTCACCTGCTCCAGCATKGAGTCYTCTACAGGCTGCAGTGTGATTATCAGCTCCTCTGTAGGTGCTGCAGGGGAGTCTCTGCTCTGGTGCCTGGAGCACTCCTTCSCTCTCCTTTTTCTCTCCCCTTGGTGTTCATAAGGTTGTTTCTCCCAGTTTCTCTTACTCCCACCACCCTCCCCTCCTCCTTCTCAGTGACTCTTTCTTAAATACATTTGCTCTGAGGCACCACAATCCTGACTGGTGGGGCTAAGCTGAATCCAGCTGAAAATGCCTGTGTCACAYGCGAGGCATCCCAGTCTCTTGTCACAGATGCCACCCCTACAGCCCCACTGGACTGGACTCAGCTGAGAGTTCACAGCTGCACACTGCAGTGGTTTGGCTGTCAGAGGGCAAAATCTGTTCATTTTTCTGCAGCTCTGTCTGCAGTTGGTCACCAAGTGTTTGCTCGTAGATCAGTTTATGTACACTCAGGACTTCAGATGCTCCCCTTCCCAGGCCAACCCTTCCCAGGTCCACAAAAAAAGGAAAAAATCAACAGATTCTAGAAAAGAAGGTAACTTCTCATGACCTGTGTTCAGAACCTGTGTGCCCTTCAAAGCTCTTACAAGTAAACTGAGGAACTTGCTGCTTCTGCTTCTCGAGATTCGCTTCTTGTTTGAATGCACCGGGCAAGACATTGGTGCATAATGGTATAGAATATATCATAGAAAAAAATATAATTAAAGAGATTGTGATTAAAAACTGTGAGCTCAGTAACATTTTTATGAAGTTACAGTTTTGTAGTAAAATTTCAAATGTAATATGCAGTTCATTAACAACTCTCATCATCCCCAAATGCATAAACATTAATTTATTTTACTGTGTAGCAATTTCTAAGAAATGTAAGTCATAAAATCTAAAAGAAAGTGTTTAGATATGGATTCAAAAAGAGAATGATCAGATTTTATTTCTCTTCTAGTTAGTGCTATCTATTGCCTTTTTTCTTCCTTTTTTATTGCTCCTTCCTTTTTCTAATTAACTACCATTTCCATTTGTCATTTTATGTCAACTGACAATTATAAGTCATTATGTAGGATGCTAATAGCCTTAGAAGTAGTTGCCTCACACATAAACTCTTGTGTCCAAACGGCCACTTAGCAGAGAAGTGGATTTTAATTTCTTACCATTCATTACYGTTTCAATTACTCTAAGCAGAATAATTGAAGAACAGCAGGTGCTTTTTATTTCAATTCTTTAGTCTTGTTTCTTAACTTACCTTTTTAAATAGCAACATTTTTTCACAGCAAGAAGGCAATTAATTCTTCTGTGTGCCAGAAGATGCCACTGTAGCACTCGCTTACAAACGAGTAAGCGAGTAAAGACTGATGACATCAGTAAAGACTGATGGCAGGGGAGAAGGGCATGAATATTATCAGATACAGCATCTGATTGATTGCACCTGAGAAGGTATTATTGTGAGTATCCTAAAAGTACAGGGTCTTTATCTGGTGAGAGAATGAGATTCTGCAACATTTATTTATTNCAGGGGAGAAGGGCATGAATATTATCAGATACAGCATCTGATTGATTGTACCTGAGAAGGTATTACTGTGAGTATCCTAAAAGTACAGGGTCTTTATCTGGTGAGAGAATGAGATTCTGCAACATTTATTTATTAAAAAAAAAAAAAAAAAAAAAAATAGAAACAACTACATATTGGGAATTAATGGAAGTAGTTATTTTATGGCATAATTTCATTAACTGCAATCCTAGTCCTGTATTTGCCACCTGGATATTTATGTGCTGCAGAAGTGTACCAAACACTAATATATACATGTTCTTTCTCCAAGGGATTTTTCCAGAAAGGATTTCCCCACTTTTTAATACACCATATAAATCACATTGAAAAAATAGTCTTCTTAGGTTGCTGTTTCATTTTCTTCTGTATCCAGTTAATCGCAGAGAGGTTTTAGATCATCTGTCTACTTCAGTGTCTTAGTTCTTTTTTTTTTTTCTTATTTCCTTTTTTTTCTTAACTTTAAAAATTCTTGTAGTGAGCAGTCCATCACTAGCTTTTTTTTTTTTTTTTCTTATTTCCTTTTTTTTCTTAACTTTAAAAATTCTTGTAGTGAGCAGTCCATCACTAGCTTTAGAAACTAGGTTTTTCCCCAGGTGATAAAGAAACAGGGCTGCCAGAAAATATTTTCTCAAAAGGTCTGCCTAAAAGAATGCTTTATTTTATTTTRATTTATTTCATTTTAGGAACAATTTGAACATTTTACCTCTTGACATCTACTTGCTGGTGACAGGGGAGAAGAGGAAGGAAGGTTATTGTGCAACTCTGTGATGGTCAAAAAGGTTCAAATTGATAATCTATAAAGAATTACAATAGGAAGAAGCACTTTAAAAGCACTTCCTTTGAACAAGCTCTCTATTAATTAATTGTTCATCCTCAGGGTGCCTGCATAAGAAAGCAAGCAAAGTGTGTGCACTTATGCTTTCCAATGGGACACTGCAGTCCATTGTCAAATGTGTCATCAAACAGACAACTGGAATGCTGTTGTGGAATTGAAGTTGTGCAGGATTTTCTGCTACAAAAGATGGAAGAAATATTACTTGAAAGCACTGTAAAGTGCAAGTTCTATGCCRTGGATTATCAATATTTTCTATTTTTTAAATAGTTAGTGTTTAGAAACCTCATGTCTTGGGGTCAAGCAGTTTTATCGGTTAGCATTTAGAGTTTGTCACCTCTAGTGACTGGCTACCAGAGAGGTGTTACCTCATGTACTGTAAGTCTTCAAKCCTGACCCTTCAGCCAGTTGTTTACTCATCATGTTGTGTGCATCTCTTGCTGTATGATGGACATTTSATTCACAAAAATGCTGTCAGATATAGTATCAAAAGCTTTTTTAAAATCCAAAACACCCATGTTTACTGCCTTCCCTTTGTCCACTGATCAAAAGTGATGTTTTTCCACATCCAGCACATCTATTCAGCCTGTTCTGTGTACACAGTAGCTCAGTTAGTAATCATCTCTTCAGTGAAACAACAGAATTTGTCATCTCAATTAGTAAGTCATCACACAGAATAAAAGTCTGGTCTGTGTGCTGTGGTTTTGAAAGGCACATTGAGCACCAGGTGGTGGGGAAATTGGGGATGTCTTTTACACTGGTATTTATGCCTTCTTTCCTATCTTCACAAAACACTAGCTGATCATKCTTTCCATCCTTTCAAATTTCTCAGTGAGTGTGTAGGGATAAACCAGAAATGTTATTTAGTCAAATGCAGATTACTGAGCAGTTGATTACTTTAGGCAAAACAACAACTCACATATCWGCCTATTATTATTTTTGATTAAACATCTTTTTTCAGAAGTTTTCACTGAAACAGTTAAATGACTTAAATACACCTATGAAATTGGTCTAATAATAGCAAATGGTCAGTCCTGTGAACTGGACATTAGTATTCTTACTGGACCCACCAAAATAATGTTATATAGTAATTACACTTTGAGACTTTTTGTTTTGCTTAGTATCATTTCAAAATTTTCTTCATCATRTCTCCATAGCATCTCCTCTTTGCATTTTTTTTCTGTGAATACTAAACACACCCCCTTAAGTTGAAGTTATAAAATGCACTTACATTTTAAACTTATAATTATATAGTTAGAAGGTGAAATTGCGTGTTAAGTGCAACTACAGAGGGCATTTTTGGCAAAGAAGGTAAAGTATATAAATTGTATATCCCATCTGTTAGAAATGTAGGGYCTTTTCACCAGTAATTACAACAATTTTATTTGGAAAATAGGATTTCTTCTGCCGTARGTACAGCTAAAATATCGATAAATACAGTTATATTTGAAAATCAAATAGAAYCTACATAAAATCTAATTTTGATATTAGCGAACGCTGACTCAATTTTTTCCATTGTCCCTGGATTCTGTGTTTACTGGTGTTTGCATGCATTATTCAGGAGCCAAATATTAGGTACCTGTGAGACAAAGCATAGTGTGGCCAAAGCATTTAGTATGCAAAAGAAAATGATTTGATGACTCATAGAGCCAGTGATACAGGCACTGAATATTGTATCACTGTGCACATCAGTTTTGCAGTGATAAACTGTTTATTCCTGTTTTGCTGCATTGAATTCATCTTTATGTTTATCTACAAAAAAAGTGTGATGGATCCAAAATAATTTGTGATGAAGCATTTAGTCACATCTGTGCCCACATCTCTTTTCTGAAAACAGCAGTGGTAAATATTGTGAGTAAATTTTGAAAGTAATTGAAATTAAATGTTGAACCACTCCTGATTATTCCTTTTTATGAAATAATCTAAATTTCACTATGTGAAATTGACTGTGCCTGGATGCCATGTGCACACCAAAGTCACTCTACCAGTCCTATCAGGACAGGAGAAAGAAAATATAAAGAAAGCTTTGTAGGTTTAGATAAGGACAGGGAGATGTCACTCACTGGTTRCCATCATGGGCAAAATGGACTTGACTTGGGGATATTATTAAAAGTTAATATCAATGAAATCAGAACAAGGTAATAAGAAATGAACCCGACTCTTAAAACACCATCTCCCTACTCCACCCTTCTTCTTGAGCTAAACTTCATTCCTTATTTTCTCTACCTCCACTTTCACCAGAGATGTAGGGGGACCRGGAATGGGGGTTGTAATCATTTCATCCCGTGTCCCTGCTGCTCCTTCCTYCCCTGAGGATGGATTCCTGACAGACTTTCCCTGCTTCAGTGTGGGTCCCTTTCATGGAACTCATTCCTTCAGGAACAGGCTGCTCCTGCATGGATTCCCCATTGGGTCACAAGACCTGTCAGCCCCTGTGACAGGTGCTCCTCTCTCCGTGGGGCCACAGGTCCTGCTGGGAGYATCCCAGCTTCCTTTGGGATCCATCTGTTCCGGTGTGGGATCCTCCACGTGCTGCCAGTGGATTTCTGCTGCTCCAGCATGGACTTCCACAGGTTCAGGGGCACAGCCTGGCTCAGGGGGTCTGCACCCTGGGCTGCAGGGACATCTCTGCTCCGGCCACAGAGCTCCTGCTCCCCATCCTGCACTGACCTTGSTGTCTGCAGGCTTGATGTGTGCAGTTTCTCTCAGACATTCTCCCTCTTCTCTCTGCATTCTTCCACTGCAGGCTGCCACTGCAGTGGGTTTTTTTCACCTCAAATCACATTATTCTGGAGGTGCTCCCGCTGTCCCTGATGGGCTCTGCCTTGGGTGCTTTGGAGCCAACCCAGCTCACATTTTTTCTGTCTGACAGTGGGGGAAGATTCTGGCAGCCTCTTAGAGCAGCCACCCCTGTAGCCCCCCTGTTACCAAACCTCAGTGATGCAAACCCAGTAAATAGTAATATTTTATTAAAATATAACAGAAATACAAAGCAGAAAGCAAGGGAACATGAATGTACTTTTAGTTAAATTTTGGAATGTGATGGGGAGTGTTTCACATAAATTGATCTTGATAATCAACTAAACCAGCAGTTTATTGCAGGACTGAAATATGGTCATATACCATATTTTATTAAGGTTGTATGTGGCAATATCTTATGGTGTTCTGTACAGAAGCATGCCACTTTTTCAGACTGGGATCTTTCCYTTCTTTTTTGGCCTTTTGTCTCAAAAGGTTTAATTTTCACCAAGAATGCCTTTTTTCCTTTGAAATTTTCTTTGTATTGAAAGATTTCCTATAAATGTTTTCTTAGACTGTAGACTTTTCAATCCAGTAATTAAGTCAATATTYAAAACTGTAAATATCAGTTATCTGATTAAATAGCATATTACTAGATTTACCAATTAGTAAGCCATGTAATCCTCAACCTTGAAAATGGCCATGCTCATATYAAAAGATTAAAATATTTTCTCTAATTATCTATTCTTGCATGCAATATGAATCTCCTTTTTTTCTCTTATCATAGAAAACTGGAAAATTTGCCTTACAATGGTTAACATGTTAATTATAATTATATTATCTGTGATTCWTTTCTACTGTGATCTACATATTTAGTGACTGTTTCTTCAGGTTTGTGTACACTTTCACAAGGAAGATAAACTGACACTGAAATAACCTTTTTTGTAATTTTTTTAATTAATGGAAGTATGTGTCTCATTATTTTCCTGGGTGCAGTAAGAAGCCAATAGCAGATTTGTTTGTTTTGTCCATAATTCGGAACATCTGTCTTCAAAGTGAACGGTCCCTTGGTTCTTTTTCTAAAGTATCTTAGCAGTATTTTTCCTCACCATATCCTTTGCTTTCCTTCTATCTTCTCTGACTGTTCCTGGCRCAGAAAATTTCAGTTTCACCCATCTATCTGAAGCCAGCTACAAGCTCTCCTTTGCTTTGGACATAATTCCACTGCTGTCGTTTTGTGAACAAGGAGTCCCTCATGCTGCTCTAACAAGGTTTCACTGAATATACATTGTAAAAATTAACAGATCAAAAATCGGATTTTGGATAGGTTTGAATTTCCTCTTKAGTATTTTAATGCATTTTGTTTCCTTTTATTTCACTTTTATTGTTTTAATCAGTTAAAATTTTTAAATTTTCTCCACTACAACAAGCAACATTAAAAATATATTAAAGGACATTTTCATGAAGCTCTGCCTTTACAAGGGCAGCAAATATCCAGAAACTGATTATTGAGACAACTGACACAACTTTAGCTGCCTTAGTCCTTTCAGCAGACTTTGGGAGCAGAGACAAATATAGCTGTGGTCATAACCCTTACTTTAGTTATGCCTATTCTCAAGTTTAGCTTCACAATCAATAAAAGTAACTAGAAAGGAGGAAGGGGATATTACTATTGTATCATGATGCATTCACATGTGGGCAGCAAGCCCCCTGCTTAAGCCAAAGAGAGCATCTCCAGCTTCAGTAAAAATTGGCAAAAGAAGTTGTTATATGGATCATATTAATGAGTTTAGTGAACAAGGAACACTGCTCTCTTCTTCTGCTCTCTACCTTCTCTTAACCTGTATAAGCAAAAGAATAGTTTTCTGCCAGGAAGTTTAAGAAATTAAGAAATTGCTAATGGATTTCTGCTCCTTTTTTCATCCTTTTCTGAGGCAATGAAGAATGAAAAAGTGGTCAGAAGCTGGAGATTGGTTTTGTAAAAATAATCAGATCTTGTATTTTTCTTTGATGGGTATTTAGCTGAGCCATACAGTATGTAGAATGAACATTGTTAGCTTGTTAAGTCTGAGAACACTTTTCTTTACAAAAAGCAATCAAATTTTTTTTAGCACTTTTACCATCAAATATTGATTTCTCTGCTAAATTCCTTTCAACTACTAGACTGATTCTTTAATTATGAAGCCCAATACAAATATAAATAAATAAACTACTAAAGATTTAATTGAATCATCTGTATTTATTGGAATTATTTTATTTTTTAATTTGAAGTTAATGTCCTATTTATAGTAGTGGTTTTGCAGCATATATGCAATATATTGACCAACAACATGCATCCTTTCTGCTTTATATAGCTTAGTTAAACACACAGAAGTACTTGGTATAATGCCTCATAATAAAAGTAAGACAGTGTCTTTTTAACATGARCTAAATCCTTACTGAACAGGCATGTATTTTTTAAGAGAAGGCAGTCAAAGGCTGAAAACAAGAGTGGCCTTTTCAGTAATTTRTGTGAATCATCTAAAGCCATATACTGCCCGATGAAACTATGTAAGAGAAAAATGATTAAAAAATAAATAAAAGGTTATTCTGTTTTACTAGCTGATTATTGAAAGGAAAGCTTGTATTAAGATTTCTGTATGATGGTTATCACCACAGGCTGAGTAGTAACCTTAAGCAGCATGACATAGTCTGTCACATCATGTTTGCTTTTCCCTTCTCTCCTCAGAGATGAATTATCTGTGTACACCGGAATTTTTAATTCTCTGCAAACCAAGGTCAGAATTGCATCTCACATCTGAAGTGTGAGAAGCTGYGCTTCTGATGTGTTTTATCCAGCTTGGCTGAGGGTGTCAGTCAGACCTTATAGCTCTCTATAACTTCCTGAAAGGTGCCCGTAGACAGGTGAGGTTGGTCTCTTTCTCCAGGCAGCAACTGGCAGAAGAGGACACAGTCTTAAGCTGCACCAAGGGAAATATAGGCTGGATGTTAGGAAAAAGTTGTTTTTATGGAAAGAGTGGTAAAGCACTGGAATGATCTGCCAGGGGAGGTGATGGAGTCACCTCCCTGGATGTGTTTAAAAGGAGATTGGATGTGGTGCTTGGTGCCATGGTTTAGTGTAGGTGTCAGGACATGGGTTGGACTYGAAGATCTTGAAGGTCTCTTCCAACCCTGGTGATTCTGTGATTCTGTRACCAATGCTGTTGAGGGGCCAGTCTGGAACTGCGTGTTTTCATTTAACAACTCTGCCCTGCACATAATTAAACAAGTTATCTCTTGTGCTGTTTTGGGCTGGGATAGTATTAATTTTCTTCATTCTTACGTGCTGCTGTGTTTTGTATTTGTGAGCAAATCAATACTGATAACACAGCAACATATTTACTGTTGCTCAGCAGTACTAAAACAGCATCGAGACTTTTCCTGCTTCTCACACTGTCCCATCGCCCCAGGGGTTGAGGGAGCACAGAAACTGGGAGGAGACAGCTGGGACAGCTGACACYAAGTGACCAGAGGGATATCCCACACCATCATGGTGCCATGCTGAGAACGAAAGCTGTGGAGAGGGAAAGAAGGAGGAAATGGGGGGGACATTCAGAGAGCTGGTKTTTGTCTTCTCACTGTTGCCTGGAATCCTGCTTTTCTGGAGTTGCCTGAGCACCTGCCTGCCCATTGGAAGTGGTGAATGARTTCCTTGTTTTGCTTTTCATGTGTGCACAGCTTTTGCTCTTTTTGTTAAACTGTCTTCATCTCARTCCATGAGTTTTCTTACTTTCACCCTTCTGATTTTCTCCATTGTCCCTCTGGGGAGGGGTGAGTTACTATCTATGTGGGGCTGTGTCTGCTGGCCAGGGTTAGACCAGACATCTCAAAAAATTTTKATCTATTTACTCCCTTAGTGAATATATTAATCTTTGCTTATTTTCCACACTATTTACTATAGATATATATACACAGTTAATTTGAAAGCTCAAAGACTGATAGGAATGAATGCATGGTTTGTAACTTTGCTCTGCATTGTTATAAAAGAGAACTTTTCAGTGGAGTTGTGCTTAGTGGAGTTTTCTTTGTTGAAAATAAAATTTTACTCATCCCAAATTTAGGTATGCAATGCTTAAAATAAAATTATTTGAGGAATGCTAAGCCTGCTATCCATCACCTCTTCACAGAATTTATAAAAAGCTCAGTGTACAGTTTAACATCAACAGAAAAGAGACCTATATGCTTTTAAATGCTCTCATAGCAGAAAAGTGATTAGAGAAAAACCTGCATTCAGATGAGATCATTAGAAATGGGAATGAGTGAAAAAGTACTATGGCCACTCTAAGTTATTTGGGTGAAATGACTGTTCCTGCCAGTGAATTTTCTATTCAAAACCAAATCCAACCAAATCCCTCAAATGCAGTGTGGTATGAAATTGTCTAACATACATAATTAAAGAAATACAGTCTTGAATAATACATTTTAGATTTATTTTTGTCTTTTATGATAAGATCTGTAGAGATTTTCAAATCTTGCCTTCCAAAGTGTTAACGTTCATTGCCGACAAAATTAAGAACTGAGCTTTCCTTGGTGAATAATTGAAAAAAAAATGTCTACAAATGAGAAAGAAGAAACAGAAGATACTAAATTAGTAAGTGGTGGATTTTTTTTTATAACCAAATCAGTGTACATCTTTTCTTTTAGTGACAGTTATAAGCCATAATTGACTTTTAGAAGCTTTACTTGTTATCACTTCTCATAGGAGTCTTAGCAGGTATTTTTTAGAGTAGGCTGTAAGCCCTTCCCAAGTASAAGGCAACATAACTTGTTTTCAAAGACTTAGACTAATTTCAGAAACATGCTTCCTCTGCCACATCGTTTATAAGTCAAGAAGAAAACTTCCAGGTGGATCTGCTAYCAATAAGGAATGGTTCAAAAKAAGAGAAATTCTGGCTTTTTAGGAGGAATTTTTGTTTTTTCTAGAAAATGCAGTAACTTTTCATTATCTGGTCTCTAAGCCTTTCCTCTTTTATTTATTGTTTTATTTGTTTGGGCTTTTTCTCTCCATTTATGTAACACAGAATGTAAACAACTCACTCGTACAAGTGAGTCAATGTACTTCAATGTTGTGAAAAACATTTTAGTCAGAATACAGGCTTTCTCTACTAGTAAATCACTATGGATCTCACTCACCTATAATTCCAGTATCAATGTTGGTCCTTCAGACAATATTGTGCATGCACACATTGATACATCCAAACCAGAAATTAAATAAATGTATTTCCTTCTCTGTTACTCCTTTGTTTTGTTTCAAATACAGTAACAGTGCCAACCTTGTACTCCCATGGTATTAAATCACATTTCCTACTTTAAACTTCTCTAAATCACCTAATGCTTCAAAATCTTGCATCGTTTGTCTTACTCTGCCATATCTTTAATAAAGACCTGTCTGTTTTCCAGACTTTTCTTCCTATATCTTCCTTTTCTGCAGCATCCTTTCCTATATTGCGGATTAMTCTTAAAAAATAGCCCTTATTCTTAAATCCAATTGAAAGACTTCTCCTTTCCATTTGTTTTATCTTGGATTTGTGGTTCCTGTTGTGCTTTTGGCATTCTGACCTTTTTTTTTTGCTAAAGCATGTCCATTTGGAGAATCAGAGGCAGGAAGTAAGCCTCTATTAATTAATCAGAACTAACATCTGAAAGAATAGAACCACTCCTAAAAAAAMCCCCATCATTCAAATTTATATGATTAGATAAATTTGAATTAAATTTTATGTATTTTTATAATTCTTAATGACACATGTGAACATCACCAGGATTTTATTTCTGTAATTTCTGAAAGGTGAAGATGGAACATTGTTGTAGCTGCCTATATCCTACTTTATTAAAGTMTTGGGAGACCATCTACAAAATGTATTTGGTAATAAATATTAAATGAGTGTAAATAAGCCTTTTCCCCTATACCAGACCTTTGGATTAATACTTTGAATATTTAACAAATGTCAGATTAAATATATATTTTTGTGATGGTCAAATGTTCTTTACCATCACTAAACCTGAAGGGTTTTAGACAGATCAGTTTGAGAGGCAACTGAAACCTCCAAAATGTAAGTCAGTTTATCTTCTTTTTTTTTCTTTTCTTTTTTTTTTAATTCCAATATGGCCTTATCCTTACAGATTTTTTTTTAATCTATCCATATCCCAGAGGAAGGTCTTCAAATAAATGAGTTATTGAAGTCCTGAACTAAGTCTTAATGTACATAGTGCCACTAACACTTTTTTTCCAAAAGTACCAAATTCCAGAGAGAAGAAACATATGTATTTACAACCATATAAAGAAGTATAAAAACTTATTTTTAAAATGAAACAATTACGTGAGCCTGGATAATCTGAAAAGACATACAAAATTTATATGAAACTCAGGTTGTTTGAAAAGAAGCATCGTTAAAWAAATGTAATCAGACTTAATAGTTCTGTTGTACTTTGTAACTTGAAGAGCATTATATATTCAGTCTTTCTTTTTTAAAATTGAACATGAGAATTGCATCAGAATAAAATAGAAAATCAAATAATCATTAAACTATTTCTATTTATAAAACATRTAAACAAATGTATTAAAATGTACAAAGAAGCATAAATGTAAGTATATTTTGTATTTGSCTATCAGAAACAAAAGAACCATAAATGGGGAAATTTTCATATTTTTATTTGTAAGTTTTTTCTTCTGTTTCAAGGTGCTGTGGATTACATGATAGAAATTTGATGTGACAAGCAATACTTTTCTTTTTGTACAAGACTTTATAATTCAATGTTTCACTCTTAAATTTACCAACACAGATCAATAATTTTTTTTTTGTTGCTTTTATTAACGGATGGTATTTTTTTTTTTTTTAGCATTTGTTTCCATTTTGCATAGTATAGCATAAAATCTGTTAGCTACAGGTGCTAATCCAAAAGGAAAGATTGTTTAAGACCAGATTCCAAAGTATGTGACAATCTGAAGCGACAGAATGTTGTATTTTCAATTGCAGACTTTACTACAGTCAGATTGCTTTTCACTTGGAGCTGTGTGATCTTTAGATTTAGTAGTCTTGAGTACCTTGTTATAACCTGCATTTTGGAAATATTGAAAAAACTAAATTAATTTTGACTTTTCTAAGGTTACTGTGAACTCATATAATTTAAATATGAATGAGATTGAGCATTTGCTATAAAGCATTTTGCAGGCTGAAAGGGAAGGTCTTAATTTAATATGCTACGTTTAATATCTAAAAGTTTTCAGCTTATAAAATTATTTTCTTTCGATCCTTTAAAAGGGTAAATGAATGGGTTATTCAATCACTGGTACTATAATTGTCTCAGATTCTATTACAAAGAATTTTCTATTTGCTGCTTAAACTCTGTCAGAATTCTTTTCTAAATCCTTGTCTTTGAACAAACTGGTTACATTTTTTATTATATTTACACAGCTCTTAAAAGCACCATTAACTTGCAAAGAAACAAAATCCTGTAAATATATTTGAAAATCTACTTTTCATGTAAAAGAAATATTTCTGAATTAAATAAAAATAAACCCTAGAACAATTTTCTGGCTGTTGAGTAGCTCAGTATTTGTCACTATATTATTATAGCCTTACGGATGCTTTTTCCAATTTTTGGTTGCTGCCTTTTCTGCTGATAAAGAGTGAGTTGCCTAGAACTTGAARTAAGAAAAAGTCAGTCTACTGACTAGATACTCATGTAGACTTGTACAGACATGTTTAAAGAAGCCAGGTTCATAAATTGTCATTGCCTTGAACCCTGAGCCATCTTGCCTTCCTTCTATTTCCTCTCTGTCCAGTGGGAGGCTTGGACAGTGTTTGGCTGTTGCTGAGGTCAACCCACCACATATACATTGTCAGATAATTATACCTAAACACACCAGTTTATAAATGCTACAGAATATCTAAAATCCATTCCAATTACATTTCCACTCATTTTTTTAATCTTCTATTTAGCTTGTGTATCATTTGTGTCACAAGAAAAATTCTGATGTTTTGCTTGAATGCAACACATTCTTATCACATTATTATTTTTTATTCTAATAATGAATCCTGAGTTATTAAAAAGTGACTTAAGATCCTACCTAATGGTACTTTCTGTCTTTAGGTACAGGGAAAAAAGAATTTGCTTGCAGCTTTTATTTGGTCTACTAAATAAATAAGGCCATGTGTTACATCACTCTACAATTTAACTCCGTGTAGCCGCTGTAAATTACTGTGCCCCCATGAATGCCTAGAATGCAGAGAAAGACCTTTTCCCTGTGTTGTAAAAATAATGTCCAAAGTTGCAATGCATCATACCATAAAGGTATATATGCTCAAAGAAAATTGATTCTCTTTTCATTTATCAGCATTTTATTAATCCTTTTCTCAAATATATAAGTGAAATGAAATGAAACAGGGTCAAAATTTTATTATTAGCCAGCTTATATATAATTAATCCTCAGTTCAATTATAAAAGAATATATGAAAGAAATACCTAATTTTTTAAAAAATTCTTTTCTTGTTTTACTAAATATAAGTGATATAAAGCGGGATTTGTCTCAATTAAAAGGTTACTTCCTATGTCTAGAGTAATCAGTTTATATTCTATCAAGGAAATTGAATAACTCCAAATAAAGTTTTCTTGATCAAGCCCCATGTAATTAATAAAACCTGGGTTAATTTTTCCCCATATGTAACTATTTTTCTATCATGACAAGAAAGAGACTCTAGATAGCTCAAAAAACTGAAGGATATCTAAATATATTCCCATTAAAATCCAGCTTCACAAATAAACCTGATATTCAAAAATTATCTTACGAATTTTAGATACCCTTATCTTGATTTCTAAATGCCCAAATTTTTTGGGTTTTTTTCATGGAAACTAGGATTCTTATAGACTACATCCTCAGAGATAATTACATGCCTAAATGTGATTTACTTTTCAAGAAAAGAATCAAATTTCTTTCTGAAAACTTGTATGTGAATTATCAAGTAATCAAAAAATTAATTATCAAGTATGGCAAAATAGTAAAAAAAACTGGAAATAATGTATTTTAATTTCTGATAGCCATAAGCATTAAGAAAACATTAACCTGCAAAAGGGCTGGATTCAACTGATAAACAGATTATATATGTGTAACATAGAAATGCATTTTTAGAAAAGACATGGGAGATTTTACCTTCCAAATATGTGATGAGGTTACCAATATATAGCAGTACATATGACTAATTTTTTGCTTACAGTTTTTGGTTGGTTTGGCACTTTTTATTTGGTAGAAGAGCTTGATATTTGTGAAGACTACCTGCTAGTAAAGCACTATCTACTGGTTCAGTAAAGGTGACATAGCTAATAATAATCTATGCTTTTCCTCCAAAGGCAATACTAATTTTTTAAAAATAATGACTAATTACTTGCGGGCAATGCATCACATAACTATGCACATARAATTTCAGTCTTCCTTTTTTAAAAAATAGTATTTGTATTTACTTTACCAACTGATAGTAGGGATGCTTGCCAAATTTTCACTACTAACATCTGAGAAGTCCTTGGAGAATTCAATGTTTATGTAAATTTTCTTAGCAACACTGGAGAGCTAAATCTCAAGTACATTCATGAGGAAACTTCTAAGAACATAAGTAAACAGATAGAAAATTAGTGATATTTTGAGACTGTTTCATGTAGTATAATAATGGCTGCATGTCATTTTCTTCATACTTTTGGTACAATTTTTCATTTCTAGTCTCACAGAATAAACGTGCATGTTTTCTGTCTATTCCAATAAGAATAATTTTTACAAGAACGTAATAAATCAAATCCAGTCTGCTCCATTTTTTTATCCTGGACAGTGCCAGTCCCTGCTCAGAACTCAAAGCACCCACATAATTGATTGCAAAAGAGATTTCTAACAAGCAGGAAACAGTCYTTGCTTCTTTGCAAGGATAAACTAGGCATTAATATTACAAATGTAGAAGATTGTTTTACAACCTCTGAGGGACTCCTACAGATTTGACCAGTCAATTATGTGCAGACTTTTAGCTGTCTAAAACCGTTCCTGAAAGAAAACAGCTGTCTCATACTTAAGATTCAGGATGCCCAATAGAGGCAGTGGAAAGAAACAGGCTTTCTATGAATAGCATTAATGAATTGAACTATGAAAGAAATGACCTCTTAAAATGCGTTTATTTTTATACAGTATTTAATTTACTTTCATGTATTTTTTAACTAAGTTTTTGTTGAATGCAAGCCTTAACCTCTGGTGAAATTGTTTCTCTGCTTACACAGACATGATGAACTTACAGCATCTCAAAAACATTTGCATTAAGTTTTCCAAAGCAGCAATATGTAATTTTTCTTTTTTGAAATTGCTTTCCTGTTGAAATACCTAAAAAGCAAAATATCAGACAATGCTATGAGAAGACTGAGTACATTCCTAGGAATCATTTAAATTGTAGTCACATTTCTTTAGCTTTTGCTCTGTAACCAGCGATTGGACTCTATGTTTAGAAACAGAATTGGCTTTATTTTTATTGTATTTGCAAAGATTTGCTACATTATCTCTTTCTGGATGTGCAAAACTCATTTTCATGAACCAAGTGTTTTTCTAACTCTTGGCACTTTGCTCAAGTACTCTGTTTTAAAGTGAGGTAGTGACGTGGGTGCTCTTTTGGCACCCARGTACTTCACAGAGGTCCTTCACCTTGTGGCTGGTCACACAAGTGATCAAGATCCCGTCAGGTGAGTAAAGGCCCTCCTTTCTCTCACAGGATCCTTCTGGAYAAAATGTTCATCCCACAMGTGAACAAACACATCTTGGGAAGGGTGAGCAGCTGGCTCACAGGTCGGGCACAAAGGGTTGCAGTGACTGGGGTGACATCAGGCTGTCACTAGTGGGGTTCTGCGGGACTCCATCTTACAGCCACTTCTGTTCAACATCTTCATAAATGACTTGGACACAGAACCCAAAAGTGTGCTAAGTTTGCAGATGATGATATAAAATTGGATGGAGCTGTTGCCTTGAAGGCTGAGAGGCCCTGCAGGGAATCATTAGCGCACTAGGCAAACAGCAGCCATATGATGTTAAACAAGGAAAAGTGTGGGATTCCACGCCTGGGATGGGGCAATGCTGGAAGTACAGACAGACTGGAGACTGAGATGAAAGCAGTGCCATGGAAAGGATCTGAGTGTCCTGGTCAAGGGCAAGTTGAATGGGAGTCAGCAGTGCCCTAGTAGCCAGGAGGGCCAGCCCAGCCATGGAGGGGCATCAGGCACAGCATTGCCAGCCGGGCAAGGGAGGGGATTGTCCCRCTGTGCTCTGCGCTRGGGTGGCCTCACCCTGAGTATTGTGTGCAGCATGGGGCACCAAAATATAAGAAAGGTATAAAGCTATTAGAGAACATCAAAAGAAGAGTTACTAAGATAATGAAGGGTCTAGAGGAAAAGCCGTAAGAAGAATGGCTGAGGACATCTGTTTTTTTCAACATGGAGGAGACTGAGGGGACACATTGTCGCAGTCTACAATGTCCTCATGAGTGCGAGAGGAGGATCAGACACTGATTTCTTCTCTCTGGTGACCAGTGACAGGACTTGAGGGTATGAAGTTGTGTCAGTGGAGGTTTAGTTTGGTTTTTAGGAAAAGGTTCTTCACCCAGAGGGTGGCTGGACACTGGAACAGGCTCCCCAGGCAKTGGTCACAGCACCAGCCTGATGAGTTCAAGAAACATTTGGACAATGCTCTCAGGCACGTGGTGTGATTCTTGGGGCTGATCTGTGCTGGGCCGGGAGTTGGGTGCCAATGACCCTTTTGTATCCCTTCCAACTCAGTATACTCTATGATTCTAATGTAAGAGTCTGCTCAAGCAGATTGAAATGCCCATGTTTTCCAATAGCAGCCTATACTAGATATAATTGTTACCAGAAGCTCTAGTATTCTGTAGAAAAGTGAAGAAGGAGCACCAGACTTTTAGCTTGTTGTCTCTTTAGTGCAGCGCACTGTCTTCTATATTCTTCTTTTAGGATTAGTTCTGTTCTGATGCCTCTCATTCTGTCCTGATCCAGCTGTGCTCTGCAGGGATACTGTGAACCACTCTAATGTGCTTGTGCCTTGCTTACGCACTCTTGCTGCACTCTGGCASCACTGGTCTGTCTGTGCTCATTCTTTCCATTCTGTAGCCAAGTGCACCTGCTGCCAAGAAGCCTAACAAYTGTCTTGTGCTGTCATCTTCCCTGCTACTTGTATTGACTGCTGTAACTCTTCAGTAGAGAAGGGAATATTTAATGTTCGAGTAACCTGACACATCTGAACAATGATCTGAGGCACAATACAGAAAAAAAGGGTTGCTATAATAGATTTTGGTTGCTTTTTTCAGGGTTACTATTTAAGCATTGAACAACAAATTGAAGTATTTTCCTTGCATTAATTTACTGTCATCTACATACTGTAACTCTAATAACGATAAGTACTCAGATAACAATAAGATTTCTTTGAGCACCAAATGCATTTGTTATAATCAGAGAAGATAATTTAGGGTGAAGTAGTGAACATTAATCCAGGATTTCTAAACTGTCTGAAGACCTCCAGCTGCTGTGAGAAAATGAAAGAGATCTTTTGCTGGAGTAGTTCTTTTACTGTAGAAGCTCTAATGAAAGGAAAAATCTGGCAATTTCCCTTATTTGGTTAATACTAAATACATAGCCCTGCTGGTTCCTTGTGGAGATGTGCCTTGTACTCAGTATGGTTGCTTTGCATCACTACAAGGCTCAATACTTAACAAAGCTACATCTCTCCTATCCCTTATAAATTGTGTCATTAGATTGTTTTTAASGCTATTTTTCTTTTTGTGAAATTGTTTGTGAATTGATTTACATACTATCAGATGCAGGGAGATACTGTGCTGTGAAGAGACTGACCTTTGGCAATGTACAACGCAAATGGTGAAAATTAAATTACCTTTTCCTTTCTCAGTCTTATAAATCTAATGTTATTAGTAGCTAAGGAAATGACATCCACTTTAAAAGTATGACATTTATCCTGCCAGTGTCCTTTTAACTTTGTATTTTGCAAYTTTTTTTTTGTCTGTGTTCATGGCAGAAAGTAAGTCTTGTGACCTTTCTTTTAGGTAATTTTTTTTCACAGTGAGTTTAATGCAGTAATTCAAATGCAAACTTACAAAATAGCCCGAAAATAATAATTACTCTAAGCAATGTCCCTTCTTCAGTGCTTACAGTATTCTTTGCTCTTATACAATGAATAAATAGACTGAAAGGAGCCAGTTTGTAATTGTGAAGCCCCATATTTCTATGGGGACAGTGCAATGTAAATCTCGTTGTGGAAGCAATGGCTTTTATGAGATGACATCCCAACAGAAATCAGTGTCCTCCACACAGAGTATGGGACTTACAACTGTAGGAAAAACCTTGGAGTCGATAGGAAATCCTGCAGCAGGCACAGGTCTATGGTAGCATGTATTTAAATAAAAAGCACAGACTCACTGAACTTTCATATTAACAGGACAGAGTTTCATCACTCTGAAAGATGCTCCCCAGTGCAAATGTTCACAACACAGAAGTTACTGTGCATTTTAGTTTGACAAGTTGTGTTCTTTGCAACAGAAGAGGTTTCTTAAAGRGACTTTAGGAGAATGCAAAATAGGACCAGATCCTTTATATTCCCCTCCTTATCAATAAAAACCTTCTAGTGTAGTTAAAGCATCCACTCCTTGGACTCAATGAGTGTTTAAGGCCACATTTATGTCCTTTTAAGGTAATTATTGATGTTATTTATGTTGAGTTGTCATCTGTGTTATGGTATAYAATATGGTTATTCTACCATATATGATGAAGTTTTAGCAGCTCTGTGAGGATCARTGTGACAAAACAGTATTAATTCTGAAAAGCCATTATTCCTTATGTAAAACATTAAATCTTTATCTCTACCTTTGCTTAGTGTAACAATTTGCTTAGTGATATTTTTCCCTTTTTCATGGTTAATTCAACAAAAATTATGATAATGACTCAAAGCTGTTATGGTCAAGCTTGACAAAATGTGCCTTGTACACATGGACATTTTTTAAAAGGCTACAAGTCACTGCACATTATTTGCTGACACAAAGTTGTGGACATGTTTAGATGACTATGGATAATTTAAAATACTTCTCACAATTTTAAAATAACATCAGTCTGTCATGATGGACCTATTTTCATTCAAAACCAGGACWACATCAAAAGGCTCACTAAAGCTTAACATATTTATTAGTTTCCAAAGTGTAAAACAATTTTTAGACTGTCGTACCTATCTGAACTCCTTTTCTTTCAAAATTTGAAACTGAATGAACACACTTTTCTTGATAGCTCAATTACTCTTTTTATGACTTCTCTTTTCTATGCTGAACTTCAAACTGAAGAACATGTTTACCATGGAGTTATGAACCCATGAAACCAAGGGCTACAGTAAAACTGCTGATGCAATGTTGACTACAGCAGCATGAACAATATAATAGATATTTTATTCACAATGAAAAYACTTTAAAGGACTTCCTAAGGTAGCAAGAGAGGTAAAGGTAGCAGGAGAGGACTGTGGGCCAAGACTATAAACTTAATGCTCTTGTAAACTGCAGCAATACTTCTGTTTAAAGTATAACTTTCCTTCTGTTGTTTCTTGATAATTATTTCTCCCAATTGTTAGCCTTCTTGTATGTTTTGACTGTAGGTAAGTTGTTACCCTACACAATGAGAATTCTTTGAATTCTTTACATCTTCCTGCTTAAGATGTAAAAATTCCACAATATGTATGTCTGTGGTTCTTGCCTTTATGGAAAATAAGAAAAAAAAAACTTGCAGATGGTAACTTGGATAACTTAAGGCACATTATGTTAATCAGCTTGTACTGATCCAAATAGTTATTCTATAGGCAAATGAAGCTAAAATTAGAGATGAAAGAAAAGTGAAAACAGTTTCAGAACAGTTCTGGAGGTAACTGTGTGAAGGYTGGGGAAGGAAAGGAAAATAAAGGGAAATTAACCACGGTGGGTGGGAGATTTTGGATACTCTATTAATCAGTCTTAAAAGTTAAACCAGAACTAATGTCCTTTATTTTTCTCCATGTTTTTATTCCTGAAACTATATGGTCTGGGAAACATCTTTGCTGGCAGATTATTTGAATTTGTTTTGATAGCTGTGAGCAAGCACAGGTCTGATGCAAAGCAATACTTCCTTACTGTTTCTCCCTACATATTTTGATGTACAGGGACAATGATTATCMAAGTAACACAAAGACATAGATATGTAGAAAAATGTTCACATAAGATGTTCAAATYTGTTTAGTCACTCTCCTCAAAAGTTGTTTCTCCACAATTTCTACATAATTTCTCCAAAGATATCCTTTGCCTTTACTCATCCTTGCCCTTGCCAGGATTTTAATTTTACTACTGATATATGAGCAAGGCCACTTTCTCTTCTTTGTAGTTCATTAACCTATGCAAAGCTATTTTATGTAGAGTTTGCTTTATTTAATTTCAAAAGAAAAGGTAKAGTAAAAGATTTCAGAAAGACTGACACCTTTCTTCTGAGCAAATACATACATGTCTTTGGTATAACTATCAGCTCTTCTCCTCTGCATTGTTACTTCAGAAAGAGATTCATTAACCTTAATAACTCTAACCTCTTTAATTGATGTGGCAGACTTTTACTGATGCAATCAGGGCCACATATGTATAGGCATAATGTGCATAGTTTTGTAGGGGCAAGATGGATTAAGGCAGCAATAATCCTGTGCCTATTTTGATAGCTTTCTCCTAAGGAAGGAGAGCAAAGTGTTTCTGCTCCAAAAAATTATAAACAGCTGAACACATGGGATGATTGGTAAATGGTTGGTGCTATTATGATCACGGATTCTCAGCCTTGTACAGATTTCACAAATCCTTTCACCATATCTTTGACACAGCCAATTTTTCCTTCTCATTTGCTTGAGTAGAATGTCTTGAACCAAGACCTTGCCTCTGTGTCTGCCCTGTTTGAGCACCTCAGTRCTGGGAAACTGAACTGAGAATTGTCAGTATCATCTGTTGGGCAGGCTTGGGAGAAGGAGAGTCGCTTTTGTGATCAAGTGGCTCCTSGGGAGAGGATTGCATGCCTTGGAGATGCAGGAGGAGGTGAAATGAGTCCTGGGAACAGGGCTGCCTGGGGAAAGAACTGGGGCCTGGCTAAAACCTCTGAAATACCTCTGAAAAAACCTCTGAACCTCTGAAACCTCTAATAGCCACATGATATCTCACTTGACCTGAGCAATGCTTAACCTAAAATAGGAAGAACGACCAGTGCTTGGGGATGGGATGGCAGAGGTCTTAGAAAGAAGATGCAAAAATAAACAAGCAAGAAACAACAAAATGAAACAAACAAAATGAAAACCAGAGACAGAGGCCTARAGCAAGAACATAAATGATGAACAGTGAGAATAAAATCAATTAATGCAAAGTCTGTAAAAAGAAAGAAATAGGTCTCTAAAGAAGATCCAAGCAGGTGTGAAAATCCAACATGCATTTGGGAAAAAAAAAAAAAAAAAAAAAAAAAAAAAAAAAAAAAAAAAAAAAAAAAAAAAAAAAAAAAAAAAAAAAAAAGCTTTGTCTGTTTGGAACCCTAGTTTCTACATCCTGGTGAAGAAATTGCAGTCAAGATTGTGTTTTACAATAACAACTGATTTGCATGCAGTAACAGTGGTCCTGAACACATACCAGGTGGCACACCTTTGTGATCATAATCAATATTTTACTTGTATTAGAGATGGATGRTGCACTAACTCTTGGGCTTTTCTGAACCCTTTCTTCTTGTGCAAGCATAAATTTCTTCACACAGTGTGTTACRTATCTCTGTTATACAAATCTCCTTCAGTTCGATGTAAATATTGTGGATTTTTTTTTTTTTCTTTAAACCCAAGCTGGTCCAGGGTGAATTAAGGAAATTGAAGTAAAACCAAAAGGGATTTGATGCTAACTTTTCCTACTTAGGCAACTTAGACAAGAATTTTAGGTCACCTAGGTTCATAAACTTKCCACCGGCAGATATCTCGAGTTGCAAAATACACCTATTTGTGTCTTTTAATCATATGAATGAATTCAGGATAACAGGAAATTTTGTAGAGTATTTATAGTTTCAAAGGTCTCCTGAGTGCTCTTCATGYACACTTGCTATGCTTTATTTGTTCTCCTAAAAAAATATTACAGAAAGCATTTTGATTCGTTTTGTAATACTGCAATATTCGGTAAGAAAATGTACAGCAGTAGCTGTTAAGATAAAAGAATAATATTTACAGTGGATGGGGTATCAAGTATTGCATTTGGTATTTCTCRACTGAGATGTTGTATTAAGCAAATACACTTTGTTCAGTGTCTCAAATGTCTCATTTTCAGTGTACAATGAGGAGTTATATTTTCTTTTCATGAAATAAATCACAGTATAATTTCTGTTTCTGCTTTTTCCCATCCCATGAGCCATAGTTTTGTAYTCCCCTGTCCCTCGCTCTATCCTGACAACAAAATGAACCAAAAAACCCAAATGAAAAAGCAATGAAAAAAAGCCAACCCTTCTGTAAATGGRTTTATTTTATGAAGTAGTAATTTTAATGTATTCAAGTAAGAGAAATAATTCTGCTTTCTCAGATTTAAAAATAAAATGAAATAGCAATATCTTTGTCAAAGGCCATGTTGAAAGTATCGAATTAGACACAAGTAAAATATATAGTTCCATGCCATCTTGTCTGTCTTCATGTCATTGTARAAATGTTTCTCAAAGTGAATATTTAATTATAAATCTCATTTGGCTTTAATAATTTTAGTGGTATAATTCCTACTCCCKCTCTTCATGGATCACAGCATAACAGGAAATCTCCTAGGACCTAATTCTGCCAGTCTTACTCTGAACAGTCATTTAATCCACCATAATCCCATGGAAATAATTGTAAGGTCTTGCAGAGGAAGGTGTTAGCCAAAATGAAAGGTCTGTCCTGTAMAAATAAGCTATGATAGATGTTTTTAATTTTCTAAGATAATTTTATTTCTGAAGTGTACCCTTAATTCAGAATATGTTGTGGGATCAGGAGAAAGACAATTTTTTAACCTCGATTATTACAAATCTCCATGTTTTTCACTTTTGAAAATCATCAATAATCAAGGTTATGTAGTAATTTCTATTATAGAATCACTACTCTTTCCTGCTTATTGATTGACCAAACATTTTACTTCTCTGATTAAGGTTTATTTTCCTGTGTGTGGAAATTTGAAGGAAAAATAATTATCTCAGTCGCTTCCAAGACAGTGAAAAAAAAGGATTATTTTTTTCTACTTACTTATTCTGTAAAAAATACCCATTAAGAATTTCCACAGTTTGAAGCAGCTGATTATTATTGATTATCAGCAGATTCTGTGTGTGTGTCAACCCATCCAGATTCAAACTATTTGAAACTCTAAACCCTTAAAACCCATTGAGTCCCTCAGCAATAAATTTGAACACAGCAGCAGGAGTTTGCTGGTGGTGTACTGTTAATATGTATGCAAGTGCAAAGCTAATTCTCCTCACAGAGCATGGAGCAACTTGAGTAGAAATACTTATAATTTTTTTTTCTAGGGGAATACTTGTTGAATTTGAAGCAGGAGACCAGAACAGGAGACAAGACAAGATAATTATACTTGAGTTTCTCACTTCTACTACTCATTAAATGCTTGTCTTATTTCATTTGACAAGATAGGCAAGACTCCCATTTGATAAATATTGCAAAGGCATTTCTCATTTTTTAGCCTCACTACTGAAAKGAAGGAATTCAAAATACCTGTTGATTATATTCCTTTTAAAATCCAATAAAGCTAATTGACAAAACTATTCTTTCTTATAGCAAAGTTTCTAGTTTTGGAACATCAGTTTATTTACATATAATGTACAGAGAAGAAGACATCCTCAAGTCATGACCCTGTTTCACCAGTGGACTTTCTGGAGGAAACAAATGCGTTAATGCTCATTTAATTCTGAWGACATTTTGGTTCCAAAAGCCAGACAATCCACTTTCTTCTTTCARGCCTGAGTCCTTGCTCCTAGTTTTCCTCAGTAGAGTGTGTAATTACTTTTAAATTACTACAGTGATTTTCTTCAAGAAACCATAGTGGACCATACCTCATATTTATCTGTCCCTTTAGAAATGTGGGCAGAATTACACTTTACCCATATATGCATTCTTGTTCTGCCCTACTACAATATGAGATATTTTCCCAGATGCCCCCATAGGACTTAATATCTCTGTCCATTTTAAACACATACCAGAGATTCTGAGTTTTCTTAAATASGAAACTTGGTTGTAAACAATAGTTATTTGCATTTTCAATAGCTATTTCAATTTCATTTTACTTGAATTTCTACTCCATCATAATCTCTCATTTCAGGGACTCTCTTGTCAAAGCCTTAATAGCCRTGAATCAAATACTGAATTATTTCCTCACAAAAATAACAACTAAAGTCATCAATGGAACAGAAAGCAGCAGAATGAAAAGAAAGATTGGGAAGGACAACAGTTAGAAGGTTAAAAATAACCATGAATRCCAGCATAGCTAYCTGCAACAAATTATTAGAATGGATYTCAGAATCTCATTCTACAAAATWAAGAGAAMTTGGCAAGAATTTTTAGCTTCAGAACGAAAAAGTGGTAAGTTTAAGGTCGTCCTATGCTTTTATTTCCAAAGAATGCTAAAGCACAGCAATACTGCCTTTACCTGTCGTTTTCTTTACTATGAACTATTTTTCCCATTTCATAATTTTTCAGCCATAGAGCCTTCAAAATAGCTTTTCATAAAATTAAATAATTTTAAATTAAATGGTGTGTGTTCTTTTGAAGAAATTTATTTAATTATACATGTGTTTTTTTAATATAGATTACTTGTACCCCATCTTTTAAAGGAATAACTGGTATTGACCACAGATTGATTATAGCATAGTCTTACTTTCTCTCCCAGGAAATCCAGAATTCAGGTGGATCCTGCAGCCTTTCCCCAAACACAGAGACACATAAAATTAACCCACTGGTTTGCTGATCAAACTGGACTAAATAAAAAGAAAAAAATCATTGCTTCTGAATTACTTGTTATTTTTTTCCCCCAAAATATCTTGGGGTCAGAAGATAATCTGCTTGAATTCTGTCATGCAGACTCAGTTCAATGAAAATTTATCTCTGGGGTGTAGTTTTATTTCATCCAATAATGAATGATCTAAAGGTATAAGAAAGACAGATTTGTCGGTAGACATAAAGTCTTTAATCAGATCCATTTTGTAAATTATGAATTACTACATGTGGCTGATATAAAACCTATGGACTTCCAAGCTGCTSTGTTTTCAGGGTAGGAGTTTCAGAWTTGTGGAAGCCAATATGTAGCCATACTTTGGCACTATTGTACGTATTGCTTGGTGAGAACAGAAAGTCACTTCTTCAAATACACATGGGTAGAATGGGGTCCATCCTAATACTTAATGTGAAGTTGTTTTCTCTGGAGTGTGCCTGTCTTGCACTCACCTACTTGAGAGAGCAAACTGAGGTCARTGTGCTGAACATGTGAGTCTAGTGAAGGCTTTATTTTGCTTAATGGTTCACTTGTGCTGCATCWGCATCTATCCAGAAAGTCAAGTGTRTATTACAATTTMTGTCAGAGAACTAGATCAGTCACTGCTGCTGTTGAATCTATTTCGGGTCTCACATGGCCTAGGAATTTTCTTAGTCTCCCTGTGCTAAGGATACATGATAGAATCATGTTATGTTTGAAGAAGAGGTAAAATAAAGCTTCTAACTGTTATTGGGAGGAGCTAAAACAAAATTAATAATAATTATCTGCATTTTGGAAGTAGAAGTTAAGTAAAAAAAAAATAATGTTGCATGATYACTTAATCAATTAAATTGTTGATAGTGGGATTCAGTCAGTAATAGGTAGAGCTCTCCCTCATGCTGTAATGAAAAGAAAATKAAATTAAACTGTTTCCACTTTTACATGTGAAGAGTGCCCAGAAGCAAAGAAGCTGCAATGTAGTTATTAGCCCCTTCCTGATCCGGTCACTTCCTTTATACTGTACTGTATATAGAAACAAAACACTTTAATTGAGATTTTCAAAGTCAAGCACCTGAAAGTTAGGGAATAAYAGAGGTGAACCTTAATTTTTGTCTCATGTGCTTGAATGAGCTTGAATGTGCGCTGTGGAAATGCTCATCAGGTAGAAACTTACTACCCTGTGCTGCAGGCTTTTATCTGTAGAATCTCATTCTTTCAGGAAAAAGCAAGCATTTCCTATGTGTAATTTTAAGTTCTTTTGCCCTACATACCACATTGCTTTCACAGCCATATGCTTGAAACAGCCATATTACATCTTCCATTTGAGTATCTGAACCAAAGGACTGTCCTAGAAACAGAAGAAAGTTGGGCAGAAGAAAGTTTCAGTCTGCCAGGCACAGTTACATTTGTTTTATTGGGAATATAAATTGAATCCCTAAATGATGTATTTTGTGTTGCTTGGCATGCCGGTACGTTTATCTATTACTACAGGAAAAAAACAAAAACAAAAACAAAAACAAAACAAAACCAAAAAATACAAAAACAAAACTATCCCAATTTAACTGTTTGCATCTTAAGATCAAAATATCTCCATGGAAAAGGCTGAAGACTTTCATACTAGAACTATGAGGCGAGGGTCTAAGTAGAAGGTTTGAAGTTAGTTGTCCAAGCAACATTACAGTAAACTGAGAAAAACGTTACTGTGTTCTTATTTGCTGCCTTTTAGAAAGAATTGGCAAAACGAACTTCATCATTAGACTGAAAAAGAGGAAAAAAGGCATCACTTCTAAAAATGGTATTGAAATAGAAAAGAAACATGTTTCTATTTTAATTCCTGCTGGCAGATATACCTGCCAATTGTCCTTTGATGTCTCTGGAGTGCTTCTTAGAAGTAGAATTCTTTTGGGGTGTTTCTTGAATTCCACCTTATTTACTGACATTACATATACACTTTGGGAAGGAAAGGGCAGGAATGCTTTCACTACATGTCTGTATGTATTTCACTCAGATATCTAAATTAGCAACCCTAATTTATTGCAATGTTAATGGGGCTTTCAAATGATTCCAGGCGTGTGTCATCATTAACTTTTGTTGGAGTCTCTTTCACCCTGTGAATCTCTGTCCCACCCCAGCTGCCTTTTCCTGCCCCTGCATCAGTTCTGTTCTGGCAGGGGCCCCTGAGCAGCTGTGCAGAAATCAAGACTGGGAAACTGACTTGTCTGAAATGACAACCATTCAAATAAAACATTCAAACAAATGTTTCTCCTATGCAGTCACACAGYTTTTCCCTGTGAACACAGGACACTTCATTCAGCTAAGCAGACAAGAGTCTGGGRCAGCTATTAAAACTACCACTGAATGTAAACTTTTTTTTGGGGGGCATCTGGGATATGTCTGGAGAATTCTGCTTTCCTAGCTTTGTAAAGTCAAAATGTGCCAATATTATGCTAAGTGTTTGATGTAAGTACTACTTTATTATATTCCTAATTGATCTTGATATTACTTGTAGATACTCAGTAAAAATAGCTATTTTTTACACACAAAAATTTTGAGTTTTTCACTATCTTTTTACATGGTGTAATGCCTAGCACTTAATTTCAGAAGATAAAAAATACTGCTTTGTCCTCTTAAACTAAGATCAGCATTTTGTTCAATGTTACACATCATTTTATAACTCCCTAAACACTCTTCTGTTAATGTTCAGAAAATGCTAATTTATAAAATCTCTGGTTAGAAGAAGCTATTTTCCACCACATTTCAAGTTTATTACATTAGTTTTCATTATGGATTTTTAAATTAATTCATCTTAATTAAAGAAGATTTGGTACACTAATTCTTATATTTTCATTAAATGGCAACACTAAAATTTTCGGTGTCTGGTGTGTAGTTTATTCTCCATGGTAATGGTATGATGTGAATATTCCTTCTYTGGAAGGATGTTTTACTGAATAGTCTGTTAAATTGTCTTGCTTCCATTTGATTCACATGCATTGAGAATCTTTAAAACTTAATACTTGTGATTTTTCATGGATTTCTATACCAATGCAGCCAGCATAACAAATATAATTACCCCGAGCTTTCAACATTCTAATTCCTGTACTCTAATTTTATGACTACCTAAAAAAAAGATTGAAAAGCAATTCAATGATMTTTTAAGCAATATAGAAATTTATGTAAACAATAAGGTATTATGAGGAATGATTATAAGTTATACCTTCCTATTTCAAGTTTGAATTACTTTAGTGTTAATAACCAAAATGACACTGTACAACGAAACAAAAAAAAAAA
>NW_026623427.1:119190-187864 GCF_030028575.1 Malurus melanocephalus
TGGCTGCTGTGAGAAGTTCTAGAAACTGTCTCTTTCTTCTCCAGCAAAAGGAGCCCTGCCCCCTGTGTTTTAGAGCCAATCCATCATGGCTCTGAGGGTGATGGACAGGCTGCCCATCAGGCCTGGGCCAATTGCACAGGTTGGTTACACCTCTGTGATGACGTATTATCAGTATTTAAGAAGAATTCAAAACAAGATAGGAGYGGCYGCCATTTTGTAGCTTTAGGTTGTTAGTATGTAGTTTTAGTATCATGCGCTGGGGAARAACAGAGCAGGAGGGTGAGGAGATGTAAGAAGAAAAATGGAGACCTAAAGATCACAGTAAGGAGACGATGGGATTGGCTTGCTGTGCTTTTTGCTGTGGTTCTCGAGCATGGAGAGAATAAGTTGTTCTCAAAAAGGACTATTTCATCATTGAGAGAGAGACCTGAATAGAAAAAGAGAGCAACCTTGCTGAGGAAAAAAAAACAACCTGGCCTTTGAGGACTGGACTAAACAGCCAAAAAGGGGGAAGAGGCTTGCCCCCCCTTGCCCCCCCCCTTGCCCACGATGTCTGAAGTAAGTGGATGCTTAGAAGAAGCTGTGCTCTGCCAGGGGTTTGTGATAGTAGTCTCACGCCGCTGAAACAACGCAGTTTGGCCTTGAAGGACATTCTTTCTTTTCTCCTACGAGGTAAAGGAATACTCCCTCGTCATTAGCAGTTATGCACTGACTCTTCTTGGGAAAAAAACTTCCACAGCTTGGAGCTGTAAGAACACTTCTCCTATGATGCTGGACGACAACCGTAATGAGTGGTTTGATCTGTGTTAGACTTTCATTCCTGACCCCCTTTGTGTGCGGGAAAACATGGGGGGCGGAAGAGGGAGGATCTGGGAAAGAGACGGTCCTGGAAAGGATAACAGGTGTCTTAAAATGTCCGTTTTTATCTTTCTTCTCCTTGTAAATCTGTCCCCATCTCCGTTCCCTTCCCCAGTGCTGTAGTATTCTTAGTAGTTTGTAGTAATAAATCTATTTTTGCAACTTAAGTTATGCAGCCTGTCTGAYYATTTCYCTGGAGCACATACGTATCTTTCTCTCAATTACGTTATGTTATCTGAAAGCCATAAATTTTKGTGTTMATTGGGCTTTCACTCTCCCTTCTCCCTCTCCGGTGGGGGGAAGGGAGGGAACGGCGTRGGTGCAGTGCTTTTGGTTTTCAGCACAGTCTAAACCACGACAACTGCTTTTTGAAAAAAATGTTAAAAAGGGTTGTATGGAGCCCCAGCATTTTCTAGATTGTAGTCTTGACATTGCGGTTGGCYCTATATAATCGAACTTCACTCGAAGAATAGCTTCTCATGAAACAGACTTTAATTTTGAAATGATATATCCTTTTCTGGAGCTTCTTTGGCAGTGGGAAGCTGTACCTTTCAAAAACAATCTGCTCTGTGTTGATGCAGCAAGCTAATAAAAGCAAATAAAAGTTCTGTTTATGAAGGCATATGGCAATCCTTATTTTTGTAAGATAACAAAACTTGCTGTGTGGTTCATATATAAATAAAAAYTTAATTCAAGGAAAATATAAAAGTTAAGAAGAAATAAAACATGGAGCAGCTTAGATTTAAAAAATCTGATAAAATATTGTCTATATTGAAAATGTGGAAATGGGCACTATTTCCTTTCTTGCCTTCATGATTCATGTACATTTATATGTTCCTGAATAAATGGTAGGTATATATCTTCTAATAACCACTCACTATTAATAAAGCAGATATGTTATCCAAGTTGAAATAAAAAGTATTTCTTTTCCATCACACTAACCCTTTTTCTATATTACAGTTAAATTAGTGAGGTGTATTAGGACTTGAGCACTGGAAAATAGAACCCAAATGAGCAAAAGCCGGAAGAGGCTACTGAGACTAAATGCTTCAAAAATCTTGGTGCATATTTCACCAGTGATTTTTTTGTTTAAAGAACATGCAAAACTGCACCATGGATTGTGCATATGGCCACCATTAAATGATATCTCCACTACTGGGATTTCATAGCATTTTCACTTCCAGTGCTGCAGGCTGACTTGTTACCAGATGCCAGTGGATATTTTAGCCTGTAGGAGCATGCCAAAGGAATAAGCTAGGCCAGTTCAATTTCAGGTTTGCAATCTGTATTTAAAGGTTTACACATTTAGGATTAAAATATGGAAAATTACAGAATTATTAGAAGGGGAAAATGGCAATGAAAAAATTGTCGAGAATAAATGGGTAATGGTAGAATTTAAAAACAATTTATCCTTCAAAATTTTGCCTTGTTTTAAATACATATCTGTTATAAAGATTATTCTAATTAATTTCTTTATAACAGTCACAGGTCTGGTTAACATTATTTTGAAATCAAGTTCAAGTTTTCTTTTTTATCTAGTTAAATAGTGCACTGAAGAGAGGGATTTACTCATATATTATTATGTTTTTGATATTGCAAAATGTTGTAGAGTGCATAATGGCAGTATACCGAACACATATTTTATCCWGCATCTTCTTTCAATGAGCATTTTATCTGTTTCTCTATTACTTCTTCTAACAGAGATTTTAATATAGCAACTGGAATGGTTTGGAATGAACTCCAATATTGGGAGTACTTGCTCTAAAAGCAAAAGGCAAATATTATAATGCAGTCAGAATTCATGAACTGCAAGTAATTGAAAAGAGATTTGTTCTTTGCTTTACAACAGAAGTAATCTCTTCTACACTGGAAGAGGCTGGAGTAGTTCATATTCTTTGCTGTTGAAAGTTCATTGAATTCATTGTCAATTCACTTSACAATATCCAACTACCGAAGCCAGGCATTTAGACATAAAATCAAGAAAAAATGTTTTAACTCAAGTGCAAGCAGAGGGCTGTAAGTGAGGGAAGGAACCTGAGAGTTACCTGCAATACAGACAAGCAGTGACGTTGCCAAGTGTGTTGTGGTCCTAGACCATAATGGAAGCACAAAATGAGTTTGAAGATGTACTATCTTTTTTCCACCTGAGGGGCAGTTTGTAAGGGAAGGATCTCTGAGCAAAGAAGGAGTCTGAGAAAAAGGGATAAGAATGCTTTGGGATTCTTGATGGTTAGAGAAATCAAATTTGAGGGGTGAAATTYCAGATCTAATCAAGTCAGCAGCATCATTCCCATTTACTTCATTAGGAGTCAGGTTAAAAGAAATATGAACAGAATCTGAATAAAGGAAAATTTCTCTGGTTTTGTGATGCAGCATCTTATGATTATGTACAATCTGTCTTCCACAGGGAAGGGCTTTAGAAACTTCATATGATAAATAGAGTTCATGTTTCTCTGAAATGCAAGTGCATCAAAGATGAAAGGTATAAACTTTTCAACATAGCAACCCAGCAATACATAACTGTTTACTACAGAAAACACAAAGTTGTTTCAATGACATATTTTGAGAACAGTGGAAATGTCCTTAATAAACTCAAGTGATCACCTTTGAAATTCTGCTCTTGAAACAAATCATGAGCTAATGCTATAATTTACATTGCTGTAACAGCAAATTCAGAGAGAAAAGAGTATTAAATGTCAACGTCTCTTCCTTTATCATATTTTTTTTTTCAACAAAAGATGTGATTCCACTTTTTAAAAATTTATTTATAGTTTAGAGACAATTCATACCTGGAGTTCCTAGGGCCAGTTAGAAAATAGAGTTACACCACTTAAAATAAGTTTTTTTACTGGTGCTGTTTATTTCAYCCATATATTGATATAACTATATATTTATCTTTCAGGCTGTATGTATCCATGCGTGTATGTACCAAAAATATATCTATKTTTTTGCTCTCTACATGGAGAAAAATGTCCTCATTTATTTTGTTGGAAGTTTTCCAACTGAGGTATTGTACAAAAAAGTCCCAAAACCATAGACTGAGGTATGTCAGCTATTTCCTCCCTTCCTTTCCTTTTCACTGAAAAATACACAAAATATGCAAGTTGCAGAATGTGAAACTCATATGAACAAGCACCTGGTGAGCTGGGATTTGAAGCTTCTTTTGACAAAAGTAACCTGTTAGTTTTAAAATACAATTAAAAAAAAAGTTAATTAAAAAACAATGAGTATGTAGTAAAGACTATATCATAGAAAATTCTTTTAAGCAATTATTATATTAATAATTMAATATATATGTGGCTGATATTTTATCATATACATAATATAACTTGATTCCTAATGAATCAACATGTTGCTGTTAACCATTGTGTGCCATACATAACTGCTTCTTTATTAAATACAAAACTCACCCAAACTTAATTAGGTGYATTATATTTTGTGAAGGAAGAATTGATTTTACAATACACTTGGAAAAGGGCACAACAGCATAGCTTTCAGTGGCTTTAYAGAACTATGAACCAGCTGATCTGCTTCCAGTAGAGCTTTGAAAAGTCACGCTGAGGAGGGGATATGTTTGATTTCATGAACTTAAGAAATATCTGATTGCAAATCTAACTCCAACCAAAATAAAATGGAAAGCTTTGACTATGMAAGACTCACTATCTGAATAAATTGATTATAATTTATTTATTTAGGCTATTGCCTGCAGTGTAGAACATATATATTTTAAATAAACTAATTTTTTGTAACCTATAATGCATAAATAAGCATTTTAGAGAATTATTCACCTGAAATATTTAGCATCTTAAGAGAAAGACAAAGTTTTAGACCAGTATTTGGGAGCAAAGATCTAAAGTTCCTACACATATGATGTGGAGCAGATTACTTGTATCCTTGTTATCATGCAAAGCATCACTATTTGGTGTTTARTATTTTTGTAAAGTGCGTTAAGTATTATCACCATTGCATTAAATGCTCTAGCAAAGTATAGTTTCGTAATTAGGATAAGTGGCTGAAATACATTTTTTTTCCCTTATCTTTGATTTATATTTATTTTCTGTTCCTTCTACGTTTTTCAGTGACTTTTGTATTTTCTGGAAAATCCTTAGCTTACARAGCTAATCAGATATGCCTCCTTCAGTTATAAGGCCACAGTCCATTACCTGAATAAAAGAGATAAACTGATGATTAAAATAGTCAGATGACCCTTCTTTCTCACACCACTGATCTCTTCATTAGAAACTACTTTTTCAGAAGTGCAGCTCCACAATGAAAAGCTAGTACATGTCTTACCATCCTGATTTTTTTAATTTACTGTTACTATTTATTGATACATTTGTATTAAAAAAAAAAAAAATTCTCAACTTAGTTGCTGCTAAAAAAGCTGTTTGTGATTACGCTTATACTTCCAGATAAATTCATTATGTTTTCAGAAATGTTGTATATAGCTGTCTGAGAAAAGATACAAAGCCTTAAGTGTCTTATATTCAGTGTTAACTAATTGGTTGAAAAGGAAATGTTRTGGTTGGTCTTTGATCGTAGCTGTACCCTACCCGAGTTGCAGAGTTTCTGAAGATGTTGACTATAAAACTTGAGGGGTTTTTGAACATCCACATTTCTCCACCCAGTGAGCTGTTAAAACTCAAACTGGTAAAGCTAAAAAAGGTAACCAACCACTGAGCATTATGGCATTGCCTGCCCTTTGCAAYTTCAGATAAAAACAGTATCAGCTTCAGCCTCAGAGGAAATCATTCCGTTCGGAGGAAACCATCCCTTCATGCTCTGTGCTGTGATAGCTCCAGCAGTGGTTAAAGGCTGCACGTTTGGAATTKCATGGCCACTGAAAGGTTCTGGTTTCTAAATTTTGTCTGCAACAAAATATTTCAAATATTTCATTGAAGATGCTCCAATTTTTGTGCCAGCACCAAAATGAAGTGAAATTGAAATTGATTGCCAAATAAATATAAATAAAATTGGTAGATAGAACACTTCTGACAAAGTTTTAAAGAAAATTATACCACTGGGATTTTAAATGTATAAATTCTTTATTTATCTATAAATAATTGAAAATATAATTATATAAATATTAAATATTTATTCAAACTGAGCTCTATTTTGGAAGTAAAGGCWTAATTTTGGTTTTTCTTTTCTACAAAACTATGTAATTACTGCAGCCCTTTTCTTCAATGAGAGATAGTTGGTTTAATCTTAAAATTTGTATTTAAATTAAAACACTGAAACTATTCTAAGGAAGTTTTTATTAATGACTTCTAACTTTGAAGAAGAAACCTACTACTTTAAAGAAAAGCGATGTAATGGATATTTTTCAAAAGGCCGTTAACTGGAAATATGCTTTCCCTATGTTTGAATATTTGAAGGCGAATCTAATTTTCTGAAGAAATAGCAAAAATTTCAGAAAAAAATGTGTTTTCTTCAATAAAGTCAGAAATATTTGCATCMTATGCAACCCATATAGGCGTTCATAACCATTTTACTGAACATGATTTAAAAAAAAAATTGTATTTGACAGGATGTTGTGATTTCCAAATCTATGTTTATACAGATTATGCCRGAATGACACTTTTAAATATTAATTAGCTGTTCAAATATGTTGCATATCAAAGCACATCTGGTCTGTGGCAAAATGTGAAAAGAAATGGCACATCAGCTTTTAAGATACATTGATAGGGTCACATAGATCAGCTTGTTCCCAGCTCTACTCAGGGAGTTTCATCAGCATCTCACTTTTTATGACATAATTTGCATTTTAGGAGACATTGTAGCGTATGCTGAAATGCCAAMATTTTCACAAGAGAAAGTTGTTATCTGAGTGGTGGGGTAGAACTTCAGGAGTGGAATATCTGGAGATTTTCCTTCCTGTCCCCAGGGGCTTTAAGACTTGCATCCTCATGAGAGTCTGACAGTTCTGGAGTCACGGATTACACAGGCACACGATGTCTTTCTGTTAAAGCCATGCCACTGCACAGCCAGCAGGGTGAGCTGCAAGGGGCAAAATGGAAAGTCAAGGAACCMAAGTCCTGGTAGTTCCACTGTGTAATGTAACTGTTCCCAGGGGAGATGGAAAAGCTACAGTTTGTTTCTGTTCCCAGGACAATGTCATCTTTGTAGTGTGTTGTCCCTGGCGGGATGCCAGGCACCTCCTAAGGCACTCAATCACTCCCCTACGCAGCTGGACAGGGGAGATAAAATATAGTGAAGGATTCATGAGCTGAGATAAGGACAGAGAGGTCACTCACCAATTACCATCATGGACAAACAAGGCTAAAATTAGGGTTATTAATTGAATTTATTATGAACAAAACCAGAGCACGATAATGAAAAGTAAAATAAAYCTTGAAAATGCCTTTCCTGCACAGCTCCCTCCTTCCCAGCTCAACCTCCTCCCCCAATGGCACAGAGAGACAGGGAATGGGAGTTATGGTCAGTTCATCCCCTGTGGCTTCTCTCTCTGCTCTCAGGGAGAGGAGTCTTTTCCCTGCTCCACTGTGGCATCCCTTCTACAGGAGACAGTTATCCGTGAACTCCTCCAAGGTGAGCCCATCTCATGAGCAATCTCTGTGAACTGCTGCAATGTGAGTCCACCCTACAGGCARCAGTCCTCCCAAAACTGCTGCAATGTGGGTCACTCTTTCACAGGATTGAGTCCTGCAGAAACAGCTTACTCCAGTGTGTGTCCCTCACAGGGTTCACAAATCCTACAGGAAACCTGCTCCAGTGTGGGCTCATCTCTCCATGGTTTTCAGATTCCTGCCAGGACCTGCTCCAGCACGGGCCTCCCACAGGGTCACAGTCTCCTCTCAGGCATCCACCTGCTCCAGCAYGGGCTCCTCCAYGGGCTGCAGGTGGATCTCTGCATCCCCATGGACCTCCATGGGCTGCAGGGACACGGCTGCCTCACCATGGGCTGCACCATGGGCTGCAGGRGAATCTCAGCTCCAGTGCCTGGAGCRCCTCCTGCCCCTCCTTCTSCACTGAYCTTGGTGCCTGCAGAGCTGYTCCTCTCACRTGTTCTAACYCCACTCTTCTTTGGCCACAATTATATCTGTGCAATAACTTTTTTTACCTTCTTAAATGTGTTATCACAGAGGTATTACCACCATTTCTAACTGGCTGAATTTTGGCCAGTGGTACATCTGTCTTTGGAGCCATCAGGGACTGGCTCTGCTGGAAATGGGGGAAGCTTCTGGCAGCTTCTCACAGAAACCARGCCGGGATTCCCCTCACTGCCAAAGCTTGGCTATGCAATCCCAATCGAGTCTTGTTCATCCAAGAGCAGTGCATAAAAGTGAATATTAGACACCTTTTTTGTGGATCAGATGAACCACATACTGTCTAAGAGGTGAGGTGAAGGTGCCCTCTTAGACCCCAGTCCACTTAATGTTACATGAACTCGTTTTCAATTTAAGGTCATGGTATGCAGGTACCTTAGAGCCATATCAATTCCCTTAATCATTTCACTTCCTTAGATCTGGAGTTATTTCCAGGACAGATAAAACTTTTTAGTGAAATCAGATTTTCATGTAAAATTGAATTTCTATTTTACCGTGTTTTTTCAACTGTGGAATTCCTCATAATAGATGGAACTGGAAAATGCATAACAAGTAAAAGCATATCTGGAATAGGACTGCTAYTGTGTAAATACTTTGGGGAAAACTGGTAAATGATAAAGCAGGTTTTGAGGTAATATCCTCCAAGATATTTTGATACCAGCTGATAAATTTAAGACAAYGATGTCTTTATTATCTAAGAGTCAAAATTAGGTGCTGAGATACTAGAAATAAAAAAACCAAACCTATCTTTAAATAAGTATTTATTTTTAATTGATATTATTTAAYATGAAGTGCTAAGAAATTGGTATGAATTAACACAAATTTTTTCTGATCATTCACTGAGATGATAACAATTTCCTTGTAGCAATAGCTAGGAATAGAGAAGCAAGGACAAAAACAAAAAAAAAATTAGTTTCCTTTACAAAATTCGGCAATACTAGCACATAGCAGAAAAAAATCAGATTCTCATGGCTAATAAGCTACCACATTAATGACCTGTCAAACAGTAAATTGAGATTTTTTACTTCATCTCTATTGTACGTGATAATAGTAAATTTTAGTTATCATGTTAAGGTTGGTGCCAAAACTTTATTTAATCAGATTTACGTTATCACTTAAACACATTTTTCTGCTTCATGAGTACATTTAAGTTCTGCTAGAGTAAGCACTGATTGGTAACTTTTATAAGTTTTATATGCCTGTAAAAGATGAACAATGAAGCCTGTAAAATTTTCCCTGATTCCTGTGTGATGCCCTTCCACAAATCTGCAAAAACATTTCATAAAAGCTTGGAAATAAAARGATACTTACTTGAAGAATTAATTCCTAAAATCCTTGAAAACGCTGTTCTTGGTATATTTCCTTCATTATACCTCCCTTCCTCTTTTCTATAGTATTCCAGTTTTCTTATCAACRGATTCCAAGAAGCATTAGCCAGAATTCATGTTTTCTGGAAGAAGGATCAGTGATCAGTCAAATAATTGATTGAGCTGTGCCCCAAGTGAAGCTCCAGATCTCAGGCATTTACAATGGAGTAACTAAATGTGGGGCCTTTATTCATTAGTCCCGAGCTAATTAGGCAGTGCCCATGTAGAATACCGGCATGTGGGCAGCTGAGCTGGGTTCTGGGATTCCCTGACCTAACTCACCCACAGACAGTTATGGCATGGTCCAGTTGCTGTAATTATGCTGTTTTGTGTATCCTGAGATTCAATTTTCTTCTCCTTCTGCTGGTCCAGAAGAGCACAGATCTCTCAGAAGACTTCTGCAACGTATGCCACCCCCAATTGAGGTTTTGGATACTCCTGACTTCTCAAAAAGTTGTTTTGTCTAGGTATAAATCAAGTTTATATACTTTTATCTGAGTCAATGGAGATCAAGGGCTCAATCCACTCTCCAGCCTGGAATGGGCTTTGCCAGTAAAGGCAGTGCTATAGGCTAAATGTTGGAGCCTCTTACTGCTGTCACCTCTCCTAAATAAAAAAATCAGTGTGTGCAGTGAACAAGAAGTAACTGAGGAATTACTCTTAGGGTAGCAATCTCCCTATAAGTATGCAGTTTTTTATTTCCTGAGAGCTTTCTCTTGCCTTCTGCCATCTTATGCCTGAACCCTCAAACTGATGCTAGAGGCAAAGGGGAGCACTTTGGAGCTGGGAATAGGCTGCTGGCCATTAAGAAGTCCGTAGTGTCTACATGTTATTCACATGCAGGACTATAAAAGAAGCACATATACTACCCACTCTGCCATGTGGAGTGAAAGGCCTTACCTAAGATGAACAAAATTTTCATTTTTCTTCCTTGGGCCTGCCTTTCTGCTGCAAATTAATTTTCCCCTTAAGCATCTAATTTCATTATTCTTTCTATTTCTCAAAAGTGCTGCATTGAATAGTGAAAAGTAGTAATTCAATGAATCTAAACGGTTTTGAAAGAGGCAACATATTTTGAGGGGGTGTATAATAGTAATAAAATGCTTCTTCCAATAAGYATTAAAAAGGTGCTTGGAATAATAGCAATTTCTCAGTTCAGATGAAATAGGTGAAATCTTTGAGAACTAGTAATGAGAAAGTAGTTACTCAATAGCCCAGTAATTTTATTAACTCTTTATGTGTTGTGCCACTTATGCTTACAAMTGCAAAGAGAAAACAATTTCCAGATTAAGTCACAATTATGGTGGTAAATACTTCCTATTTGAGGAATTTTATTTCTGACTGTTAGAAAATTGAACACACTTCTTCAACACAGTGGAGTATAAAAGCTACTTTTACTTCTGTGGTCACTATTCTCAATGAGTAAATTACTCCTTGTATTTTTTTGAAAACAGATATAAACATAGAGTAATTTTATTTTTTTTTTCTTTTAGTGAACAAACTCCCTTTTTAAAAGAGGAAGTTATTCTTAAGGCACTTTCTAAATGGCTGCAAATTGCAGTTACAGTATGACATTCATGATTTCTGCTTATATTTATTGAATGTTTTGAAATGGGTGTTCCTGGTGAGAAAAGTGAAAGAAAACCTTATTTATACCACCAGGCAGAACTTAGAGCTAGTTTCACTGCTAAGAAACTGAAGAACATCATAAATTTCTCTAAGGTATTAGTATTTTTTTTCTTCTACCACAAGGAATAATAYTTTGAGGGCACATACTAATGCTAAAATATTTTTTTTTTTATTCCTAATATGGTAAATGTTCCAAAAACAGTATAGGTACTTCTGGAACAAAAATATCTACCATTCAGATTATTTGCTACCTATCTTGGGGTTAATGATTTGTTGCTTGACTGTTTTTTTCTCCCTTAGATGCTTGGTTTGAAGAATTATGCTTGAAATGTATATTTTTTCTTCTCGTTTTTTTCTTCTACTCAGGAACCAACTTGCAATATATCACAGCTGTCATTATAATGAGAGAAACATCATGATGCAGCAGAACTTAGTCAATTCAATTATATAGAAAATGCAGTGAAATTATTTTGATAGAAATGCACCTGCTGAGGCTGCCTGCTAGGCTAGTCTACAATTAGATACTGTGTAAAAAGTTATTAAAAAGTTCATTTTAGACAATTTATCTCTCAAGTGTGTCAGGGGAATATTTCCGTGAAGAAAGGGTCAAAACTCTGGAGAAATGCTTATTTCAAAAGCAAAGATAAATTATGCAGCCTTGTGTTAGTCATGGTGRAGATACTCACTGCCTTTAAAAGAAATTCAAAGTTTTCAAAGATTTTKTAGATGAATGGGATCAAGCCACCCATGAACTATACAGCCTTTGTCCATAGGTCTAGGAAAAACATGAACAAAATGAAGATCTAGAAGAAAAATCAAATATTACAATATCTCTAATAAGCAATCCACTGACTTTGGAAYACATTGGTGGTAATAACACAATAACAAAAGGCAAAAGAAATTTACTATAGAAAATGCCCCAGAAAAATGAATGAAGGCACATTCTCCTTTCTCTGAAGAGCCATAGTGCTAGTATTTTGGAGTCAACTTCTACACCACAGGACTACCAGGAAGAATAATATATTTCCCTGTGTGAATGGCCTTTTGACGCAGCTCTCACTGTTCCTGGCTGGTTGTGTCACATCAGCAACTGAGGCAACAGCTTACTGAGCTAACATGAAGCAAAAGCTCTCCATAAAAATATTCATACTTACAATTAGTTTATCACACTGTGCCCATTCACTTCCCCAGAAAGGTAATAAATCACAAGTGGAGCTCAGAGCTTCATGACTGCTAGAATTATAACTATTACTGTGATTTTTTTATAGGTTATTTTGCTTACGAGTTCTGACAGCTTTGTGCCATTTTTCTCCTCAATGAGAGTGATTGGTGTAACAATGRAACACATTTGTACAGTTCCTATTTTGAATTTAAGAACTGCTGATTATTTTAACCAATGTTTTATAAAACTGCCCTGTTTCAGTAGTGGTTCTCAGGAGCAGGAAAAAGACACAAAAATCATTTGTTCTAGCATGGTATGGTCAGCTTCATGTTTTAAGTGAATTTTAATATTGTCACTGTCAAAACTGATTTGTACCTTTGGGAATTGTCTTAAATTTTCAAGAGTTTTTTGCGTGAAGGAAATATCAGGAAAAAAWAGAGATATTTTCTTGATGTTGAAGAATGACAATTCACTTCATAAAGCTGGACAGCAGATGGCCAGCGTGCTGTTGGCATTATCCTCTATAAATGCATATATAAAAATCTAGCAAAAAATAAATACACAGCACTCTTTAGTAACTCCCAAAAATTATTATACTAGCTACCAAAGAACATCATCATAAAATACTCTCTAKATAACTTCTTTTCGTCAAGCATATGAAACAAATTAATAAATATATATATACATRTATAGTAAAATTTTAGGTATACTCTTAGAAAAATTATTCTCTGTATGTTGCTTATTTAAGAATAATTTTAATGTGATACCCAAAAGGAAGACAACTGAAAACTCAATATGTTGTGTGCAGAAACCGTGTGGTATGCAGAGAAGCCAAGAAAAAAGATCTTGAATTGATTTATTTAGAGAATCTGACTATGTGAGTAGAAGATAGAGTCTGGGTTCATAAACTCTACTGTGAAAAGCTTCTCAGAAGAATTTTGGTTCCAAYTCAAAGCAAACATGGCAAATATTTGAACACCATCTTTTTTTGCTTGTTTTTTAAGTTTTTTTTTCCCAGCTGCTGGCACAAAATAATGTTTGGCTTGCAAAAACTAATGAACTTCTGAGATTTTTGTCTTTGGGGGCTGCAGTTATATAAGAGAGGGTCATAATTTCTGGCTTCTTAACATGCCTATCATGTGATGTATTTCGAGCRCTACCTGAGATTTGCAGTCCATTCATGTCTGCAAAATATGTGTCCCATTTTTACATACATATTTTATAAAATATTTTMGTTTACAATTGAAAATGAAAAATACCCATTATTTAGTCTTGTTTTGTARCAAATATGGAAGTGTACATAACTGAAGAAGATTCAGGAATGCTAATGATAGGCTGAAAAGCCTTATTTTCATATTAAAAAAAATAGTGTATCACAGAATAAAAGATTCATGGAATCATTTAAGCAAGAAAATGTCCTTAAGATCCTCAAATTCAACCATTAACCCCAGCATAGCTAAGTCCACCACAAAACCATGTCCAGAAGGTGCCACATCTACATGTGTTTTAAATACCTCAAGAGAAGGTGACTCTACCACTTCCCTGGGCAGCCTGTTCCAACATTTTGGTGAACAAATTTTACCTAGCATCCAATGTAAATCTCCCCTATTGTAGCTTGAGGCTGTTTTCCATCTTGTTCTATCTCATGCTATTGTGCATATGTATAGAAGACATTTGAGTAACTATTTGAGTGAATACAGAGCTCAAAATTATTCCTTCACAATGATGAAGGAGATTCAAACTGGCCAGTGAAAATAATTATGTAAATGCTATTAATGATTRAATCATAGTTTTAATAACATGAATAAATCAATTAGATTTCATGGCTTTTAATAGCATAATATATGCCCTTGTGTTCATGAATAATTGATATAAGCAACAACAACGATGGCAAAACCAACAAACAACGATAAATAATCCTGTAATATATGTTGGTTAATTCCTGCAAAGGTTAAGAACATCAAATTTTCAAATATCATGACCCGACTTTAATGACCCAGTAACAGGCTGACATTTGCAGTACCGTTTTTATGTAATAACACATCACATGCAAAGATCAGCAAGTGCAATGTAACCGCTTATCTCAAAGGAGAAAAATAAGTAATAATGGTACAAGAGAGGTTAATAACAGGTACAGGTCCAGCCTGGCTTTTWTCAGTCTCTTTAGAAAATGAATTGGGAATTGCTGTCAACTTGATTGGAAAACGGAGAGGAGAAATAGATACATATGGGAGACATCAGTCAGAGTGGAGAAGACTGGTCTGTGTGAAGGTTGTTTGCAAGGTTACCTGTTCTGACGCAATGGAAAGCTGGAATTTGCATCTCAAAGCTTTGTTCCTTTCTCAACATAGTGTCACATAAATTGTCTGCCCTGGGGTTTTAATTTCACAGATGTCTAAGCTCATTTAGAAATTAAAGTGCAATAATCTGTGATCCACACTGTATCTCACCATTCTGTTTTTTTCCCAGCAAATGTTACAGGGTGATTGTTTTGTTTACACATCAGAACTGTACTCAGAGTTATAGGCTTGGGGTTTAGGTTTTTTTTGGTTTAATACATCTGTGCTTTTATGCAAAGGTTAAAACATTACATATTTTTTCTCTAATATTTCTGTTTTATTTTGGGGCAACTTAAAATTTACTCTTTTTAAAAATGTTTTATAATCTGTGTGGTTTTTACCATCCCTAATGAGTATAGCTGGATGACAGATGCTTTATAAAGGTTTTAATTATCCCCTTTTCTTTTTTTTTCTAAACAGAGATATTATCCTCTGAGGTATTGGCTCTCAGTTAAAGAAAAAAATGCATTTTACTGTTCAGTAGACTTTTCATCAGTTTAATTGTATTGTGAATCCTAGTAAAATAGTGTATTATTGATTTACTGAAGGAAATGATTTGATTAATTTTTATTTTACACTGGTTTTAGTTTTCAATGAGAATATATATACGTGCTTATTCCAGATTGTGATTGGCAGGACTGAAGACAGAAATAAGCAATCAATTCATCACCAAAACTTGAGCAAATATTAGCATGTAAGGATATGGCTGCAATCTCCCCACATTAAAAGCATCATTAAAAAAGAAATTAAAGATACAGTTTTATAAATAGGTAACCCAGTTCCAAATATCCAAGGAAATAAATGCTTTGGAAATTTCTTTTGAAAGTCTCTTGATCTTGCCTTTGCAGATCACTTGCAGCATTTCTGGAGTTCCAGCATTGCTGGAAACTGTCCTGCCAAACAGGAGCCTTTTCTATTTAAAGCAAATTTGAACAACCATCTCTCAGCTCTGGCACCACATCATGGAGCAGACACAACCTCTCTGGTAATCCGGTCTGCCATTCAAACTTCATTAACTGAAATTACATCCCCAAAACTTAACACAGGTCATGGAACCCCCTTACTGCGCTCAATTGGCATTCTTCAGTTTCTGAAGGGTTTCCTGTCTCACAGAGTTGCACAAACAGAACTGATAAATTTACTCCTCCAGGTCATCCTCTARTGTGTCCCTAGACACCAAAGGCCCTTCAAATGTTTCAATACAGTCTTAAAAATAGTAGAAAACCCAAAATTATARCATTATCTCTAAGCATCCTAATTAGCCCTTTTAAACTGTGTCTGCTTGAATTAATTTAATTTCTTTCTCCTRTCTATGCTGCTTGTTGATAGCTGGCCAGACAACCTTATTAGATCAGTGGAACTGCAATAAACTACAATACTAATTCAAAGCAACAGTGAAGAGTATTGTATTTACTACCGATTTACAGTTAAATTAAAAAAGGTAAGGATAGGGTAAAAAAGAAAAAGAGATGTTCTGATTTTTTTATAGCCTTTTTATTGCTAGTAAATTGTCTACATCATTCTTTCATATCTGCAAATATAGCTTGCTTAATAAGACCTTTCCTTGAGAAGAAAAATTAGTAGTATTTATACCCCTACAGTATGATTGTCATGAAATGCACCAAATCAGAGGCAAACTGCCCCCAAGCCAGAGTATTCAGACACCCCATGATTCCCCCAGTATAAAAACCTGGAAGTCTGGCAGTTCCAGTTGCTACSTCATAGCTGCAGGCAGGGTTGCAGAGCAGTAATAGAAGCACTACTTACATTTTGTGGTTGGTATTTTTCAAAGCAGTATCTAATTACCWCTGAGAGTGGTATTCATCTCACTTGACTCCAGTCATCTGTATCTGATCTAATTACCCTTGAACATCTTTGGTAAGGAAAGAAATAAACATTTCTAGGGCACATCTTACTCTCATAAAGACAGCTAGGGCTAATTTGAAGTCTTTCAAGGTATCTGTGAGGCTTTAAGGCATCCAAAACTTAGGATTTGGTAGATGTTTGCAACTGCTTTCCTGATGCTTCCAAAAAAACCCCTAACCCCAGATATTATAGGTTCTGCAACACAATGTTGCCCTTCTAGCRCTTCATCCTCTTGCTTCATTTGCCCTTCTAGCTTCATCAAGCATCATGGTGACTTGGAAAGACAAACACCATCACCCAAAATGTTATCTTTTTCCTTCTTCCCCCATCTTTGTATGCTAAGCATGACACTATATGGTGTTAGACGTTCCTTTYACCAGTAGAAGAACATGTGGAATATCTTATCCCAAATTTTAGTAGACTCGTTTMGACAATTTAACTGAGTCCCTGGAACTGAGGTGAATAATTTCCTAGTTGAAAACTTTTCTCACCATTGTCTATGGAAGGGGCCCTAGGAGTCAGCTTGGGTGTGTATTTCATCCTGTGAATCCTTCTTGGAAGCTGCAAAACACCCCTCGTYAGTGCTAGTGGTTGGAGTTAACCTGGCGTATGCAAATCCTCASTTACAGACCTTGTATTCCTCAGAGTTACCCTGGCATTTCTCCCTGYCAGCTGATCAGGACTACAAAATCACCAAGGACTGGACTACAACAGGCATCTCAACAGGATCARGTACTAGAAAAACTTCTGTAAGGAGAAAATAGTAATCTTATTGAATGTGAAAAATAATGCATAACACCATAACCTGATAATAAGTTTTTTAAAGGTTTTATTTTACTGAGCACCTCAGTTTTTCCTTGACCTGAGATCTGTAAGACTCCTCAGAGCACGGTGTTGTGTTAAAAAGCCTTTTAATAAAATTTGGACCAATGGCTCCTGMAAGATATAGTGGTCTGAACTGCTATTGGAAATAGTGAAAGAAGRTAGTGTCTCGATGCTGTGAGAAATGAGCTTAACTTACCACAGGATACTCCTACGAGCTGAAGAATTACACTGTTTTCTCTCAAAAGATTTATTGCATTTGAAGACAGGAGATTCTCTRGGCATTAATGAAATATTGAGTACCATTTCTGTACTCTTTGGGTACTTATACTGACTACAACAGTAAAATCTATGGTAAACTGAATAATTCATTCACTACTCACTGTGGGCAGGCAGGTGTTCAGACGTCTCCAGGAAAGCCTAGCTTCATCAGGCATCATGGTGACTTGGAAAGACAAACACCATCACTCAAAATGTTCCCTTTTTCCTTCTTCCCCCATCTTTGTATGCTAAGCATGACACTATATGGTGTTAGACATTCCTTTCACCAGCTGGGGTGAGCTGTCCCRGCTGTTTTTCCTTCCAGTGTCCCCACACACCCCCAGCCTGCTCACTGGTGGGRTTGGGGTGAAGAGCAGAAAAGGCCCTGACTCTGTGCAAGCGCTGCTCAGCAGCAGCTAAAACATTTCTGAGATATCAACACTGTTTACAGTACAAATCTGAAGCAGCCCTGTGCCAGTAACTATGAAGAAAATTAGCTCTGTCCCACCCAAAAACCAGCCTATGTAAACCAGAAAGATAATGTGGCATACCTAACATAGCAGAGTACTGAGAATGTGCTACTGTTCATTCTGTCAGGATCAGATAAAGATACAGTGCASCATGCTGAAATATTATGTATTCAAGTATTTTATCCAGTAAATGAATAAGCAGGAAGTGCTGTGACAGAAATGTACATGCTATGGCACAGGGGTTAAATGAGACCAGATTACTAGGATAGTGTTTGTCTATGTCTGTGATATAAAAATTGCATAAACTACTGAAGATTTTCTCTTTAAAGGAAAGCATTCCCCTGTATCAGAGTATGTATATGTACAGTGTGTATATATTCTTATGTTTATATGGATATGTACATGTATCAGCTCTTGTTTCCACACACAAGATCCCACACAGATCCTAATAGCATGATGAGTTTATCCCAGTTTGTTAACAGAAGCCTTCCTTAAGAAAGAACAGCAGCCATCAAAGGTATTAATGATAATTATCTCCATTGCTTATCCTTTGCTCCTCCACAGTCTCCAGATTTAAAATTACAAAAAGCACAAAAACTTTCTACCTTATACTTTCCAAGTACATTATGCAAGTTGACAATTTTCCCTTCTTTTCTTTTCACACACTGTAATAGAGGTCTCTGCAAAGATRCATTTTAAATGATGCCTACCAGCACTTCAAAGCCATCTCTTGTGTGGTAGACCTAAGTTTAGCTTAATCAATGTTTGATGTAATGAAAATCTCTTGACAGAAGTTGATATGCTTAGAAATAAGTCTCTGATGCTTCATTATATATTCACATAAAGGTGAAATTTGTGGTGATTATGCACACCTCTGAAATGTGTCTCATTGGATTAGCAGCTATAATTAGCATTCACTTTTATGAAAGTCAGCTTAATAATATTACTTTCCCTACCACAGGTAATATTCTTGGTAATAATATTTTATTCCATGAGCAAAAATAAAGAAAATACTATTATTGTGCAGAAAAGCATTTATTGTATTTAATTTATCTCTATTTTTTAAAAAGAACAAGATTTTCTATCTGCCTGAAAGCCTTTGCTGATCTAAATTAACTGTATATATAAACACACATTTTTCTTAACACCACCCTAAAATGTTGAGGARGCCAGGGTTCCCCACAAGTAGGGAATTGGCTGGGGACACTGGGGGCAGTTAAAGGCTACCTTAGATTCTATTCACAATGCATTGCTTTTGTAGTGCAAATTTGTATCCACCACCTCTGCTGGTAGACTGGTAGTATCAGGGTTTCTTTTATTTGACTTTGTATGAAATCCAGTCTGAGGTAATAATTTGTATACTTTAAAATGAGGTTTTACAGTAGCTGTGTAGAGCTATACTAAAAATACTTTATGTGATGCAGTCAGCACAATGCTGTTCTCCACCATTGCCTKATCTTGATGGTTTCAAGTCATTTTGCAGTTAAACAACCCAAGCCATATTTCTTTTCTGTTTCTCTTCAGTCCCTAAGCATTTCAGTGACTCTATACCATTGGTGATTTTCATCCAATTACTGTTATTYGTCCATCAGAAACATCCAATTATTCCTGTGAGAAATTCCAGTCCTTCTCCATAGTGATGAGAATGTCATCTGTAGACCTCATGAGTGTGGTCCTGGACTTTGTGTCAAGGTCATTTAACCAAAAATGTTTAATGTCTTCAATCATAAGAATGATTGCTGGGAGACTTAAGCAAACAATTCCCTGTGGGCAAAGATTTGCAAACATGTGGCACCCAGCTGTCTTCTTGGAATGTAATCTACCTGTGTAGACAGATCCAATGAATTGAAGAATAAAACTGGTAGTACTCGTATTTCCAAYAAAACAGCAATAATAGATTTTTAATTAACTCCCACTATAGAATGAAAATTTGAGGCTATAGTTAGTTATCCTGTAAATCCTGTAAGAATATTTTTCAGCCTCATTACTTCGTTGTGTCACAGAGAGTAAATGAAAACAGGGAARTGCTGGGGGCTGTATGTACACATTTGTACCTGTGTTTTTCAAGTGCAATGGAGAACTAGATCAAATACATAGCATTTAATTGCACGAATATGTTGTGCTTTTGCTATGTTTAAAAAGGGGAAATATTAGCTATACTCATTTCAGTGTGAAAATAATTTATTGTCTTTTTCCAGGGCTCCCATCAAACAAGTGAGTATTCAAATCTACACACCAACAATGTTTTATAAACCTTTTCATTCATAGTAGACCCCATACCAATGTGTTTCCTAAAGTAAGGTGATAACACCTATTAGTATGGTACTCCTAGATTAATCTCACTTTTGAGGCATTTTCATGAAAACTCTTAGAACAGGTGTTTTCTCTCATCCCTCTACAGGCTTTCATCTTCTAGCAGATCTCATTCCTAACACAATGCTCTAAAATTGTGTCAACAATTAATCTGTTATAAAACACAGCTAATATAATTTGTCATACCAGTAAGTGTCATGACCCACTGGTAGGGGCTGTGATGTTCCTTATAAAATCTCATGAGGCTGAACAAAGACACCAGACCACCTGTCAGGGAAGTCTTATGTTTTATTGTACAGTCACCAAAACTTTGGCAACCAGCCCACTATTTAGACTGAAAAGGTGTTGGCTAACAAGCCCTTAAGTTTTTACAATAGACACCCACAAGTGACKGATTGCAAGCCCTTTATTTTTTCCAGTACACTTCAATAAGTTCTAAACTCCCACGACAAACTCCTCACAGTTCTGCCTGTACATTCATAATAGTTATTAAGCCACTGCACACCATTACACAAKCTCTCCACTCCCACAGCAGAATTAATGGAACAGAATATGATAGTTTACTTTGCTCAGGCAAAGCAAGGGAAGAAACCAAAGAATATCACCCATCCTTAGATCATGGATTGGTGCTGCTGCATGGATGGTCTGGAGCTGAGGCAAACAATGAGATGAAGAAAGTGGAAGAGAGGAGAAGGAGAAGAGAGTAAAAGAGAAGCCAGAGATAAAAAAGAGCAAGGAAGCATCTTTTTAATATGCGTCTTTTAAAAGTTTACYTGGTGCATGCCTCTTACATAAATGAGACTTATCCTTCTCTTCTGTATCACACACAGCCAGCCCTTCTCCGGGAAATAAGGGGGGATGTGGGACTGACCCCACATCTCAAAACAGAGCTGGAAGGTGGCTTGGAACAGCCCTGCCCCACCTCCATGGGACTCTCACCTCCATAGGACCTTCCCTTTCAATTACCTTTCCTGTTGAATGTTTGAGACAAAACATGCTGAAGTGTAGTCCTCTACAGTGAGTTGCTCCCTTTTTGTACAAGGGTGTATGAAATACATAATATTTGACAGAAAACAAGCTGTTTGGTTGTTTAAAATATTTATTCAGTGCTTTTTTTTTGTCATATAAAGGCCAGAGGATTTTTCACTTCCACAGAAGGTTTTGCAGGATTTTAAGTGACGTTAGTTTCAGTGAACTTCCTATTATCTATCTTCTTTTTTATGTTCTGTATTATTCTGTTTGCAAGTCAGATATCACTCCATTGCAGTGTTTATGTTTTGCCTAAAAAAAATATRCATCTCTGTTTAATGTAAGTTGCCATATAAGAATATATCTCTAATTCATAAGCTATTTAAAAGTCTGAACAAACAAAGGAGTCTTGAAAGAGTTAAGCTTTAAATAATGCCTGTGAAATAACATTTAGGACAGTGTTTATCACTTTAGCTCAAACTCTAGAAATGCCTGTGTTCTCTGAACAAAATAAAGATTTATGGAGTGCTTAATCATACTGATTGGGAAATAGTTGTCTATCCCTTCTCTGTAAGCCATTTCTGGACCCCCTGGAACACCAATGTTCACCAAGGTGCATTTAGATTGCACATTAAAGTTTCCATATGGAAAACCTCAGCTCTCATGATCTCAGTGAACAGCTTGTGTTACTCATCTCATTAGAGRTAAACAACTCTGAGATGGCTGAGTTGTGAAAACACTGATGTTTCAATATCAGGCACAGAGGATTAGTTTCAGATTATCATTTTAGGGCAGAGTTAAAGTGGGATCTCAATTTCAGTGTCTGATTCATGTTATCAGTTGTTTAATTGTAATGTCTTCCTAATGCGTGACTGTAGCTTAATATAATACATTAGATAATTAGATGACCATGTCATGTAAGTTTCTTTTTGCACTGCATATGTTCAATCAGTTAAAATAACTGAGCTGCTGGAAATATATTGAGTATTTACTCACAGTAATCTTAGTACAGTAAAAATAAGACAAAGTAATCCTTGTGTAAATCTATCTGGCATTTTTCATTTCCAGAATCCAAAATGTCCTGTTTTTCACATTTCTGGGGTATCTTTTTTAGCATATTAATTTGCCTTTTTTTTTTTTCTCTCTCTCTTAAAGAACACTTCCTTAATGCTTTTGTTTTGTGTCAAATTTATTTAATATACCCTTATTAGTATGCTATAACTTAATGGCATGGCAAATTATATTAGCTGCTCTTTATAATAATTTATTTCTGAATACCTATTTATTTATTTCTAAATAGCAATAGTGATGGGTRTGTGATTTCACGTTCTCCCAGTACTGCTTTAGGGGGTGCAGAAATCATACTCCTATCAGGCATTTTTGGCAACTGAAGACACTTGTCTGGCATGACTTCAAAGGATCACTGTGCTTCAATATCAGTGAGCTCCTAAACCAGTATATGATAAGAATATATATAGGGTTTGGGGTTTTTTTTAAATTTTATGTACAGCTTATTCATTAATGTCTATGTTTTTCCTATTAAGATATACAATGACATTTATAGGAAGCATGGATTGAATGTCCTTTTCTTTTTTTTCATTTTGCTGTTGCTTTCTGGTACAGAACAAGTTATGGTGAAATTGACTTTCTGTCAGCTTAATAACTATTAATGTATTGGATGCAGCGAAGCATCACTTTACACGATCCATCTTTAAAGGTAAAGCAGTTTTGCAGGAAGGTCAAAATTTATTTATTCTCCATTCATTCTTTCACCTTTGAGAAATAATCATTATATAAACATTGAGCACATTTGTGAATTAATAACAAAATTTTGTGGGTTCTCTGCTTAAAAGTTTAAACTGGTAAAATTCATAAAGCTGCCAGCGATATTAGTGAGGCAATTTAAAAACTTTTTCTCTAGTGACTGATACTTTAAAATACGTTTTCAACATGGAATGTTTCAATTCAATTAAATGAGTCTATGGAGACATCTGATGATGTGCTTATTTAATTATATTTTTTAACAATTATATTTGGTACCTATAGATTTTCCCAAAGTAAAAAGGGTCTGAAATCTAACTTAGATCAACATTACTCAGTTGMCAATATAATAATACTTTCAAGACAAATGCAATTATAAATTCTCAACATTTTGGAACAGTTTCAGAAGYAAAACCTTTATTGGGTCCTCAAACTGATTGGAGGCCAAATGCATTCCAGGTTCGAAAAGGCAAGGTTCACCACGCTTTGCTCTCTTGCTAGGTCTGATGTAATTCAAGCAATAGAAGAAGAAAAACAACTGTGACAGAAGGCTATTGTGATATGTTTTGTAATTTAATTTTTTGAGTACCTTCATTAATCCATATCACAATTAATTCAAATTAAATTAGTCCAGAAAGGTAGAAACTTCAAGTTGGAATGCAACAGCAGTGTTGCCTTTGGCTGGCAGCCTTTAAATAGAATTACCTTCAAGCTTCGATTAAAAATGACCATTATTGTTTAAATTTCTTGTTTTGAATTAATCACAGACTATCARTGTTCCAGGATAAATGCAAGCATGTTTAAAATGGTTTGAGAAGGTTAAAAAGTCTGATTTGTCCTTGCTGAGATGAGCTGAGCTATTCGTATCTATTTACTGGGTTTAGGCAAAAAATTATAAGTTGCCTTAACATCTTTCCACAGCAAACAGGAAAAGAATCCTTTCTATTTTCTGCAGACTGAATTCAGTAGCCTCACTTCTCTGCTTTCAAATCCAGCTCAGTTCTCAAGGGCAGCTGTTTATCATAAAATGCTTGTTAATGGGCAACTGATACTGCCCAGTGGATGAGAAGACTATTGAAAAGTGTGTTGAAAGAGAAATAAAACTTGTTCACTTTCTATAGAACTCTGCAAGATAAAACATTTTTTTAATAAGTTCTAGAATGCTTTAGAATACCTTTGATTAGGACCATTAAGAGCTTTTTTTAATTTCTTACAAAATAAAGTAGTTAGTATTTAAGATTTTTCCTTAATAAATTGTTTTAAAGCCCTGTGTTTTAACCAAGCAGGACCTTCCCACAGTTTAGAGGTGCTTTATCACCAGCACAAGGGAACAGCCACCAGCAATTGCCTCAGAAAGGATCATTCACTCTAAATCTGGGCCTCACATCTCTGCCTTTCAATGGTATGTGCCTGCTCTGCACCAAGGTCAAACATCCAGAAGATTGCTTTCACTCCCACATGCAAACTGGAAGGATGCAGCAGCTGCAGAGTTGCCTGTGCTTTGGAAGTTGTTAGAATAATATTAACAATATCCAACACAGAACAGTGAGCTGCCGGAATGAGTTTATTAGAAATCGTGAGGACGGTGACAGGAGTGTTTGCAGCTCCTCTCCAGGGATCTGAGTCAGCAGATAATAAATAATCCTTATTCCTTGACTTAGTGTAAGCATTTGAGCTTTTTCAGAGGAGGAGAGTAGGATTTTATTCTAAAACAGTCTCGAAAGAGTAGGCAAGGCAAAAGGGAAGCACCCTGGTTTGCATGGCAGGTGCTGGAGATGTGATACCAAAAGTCCGAGAGCAGCCTCTTCCAGCTCTCCAGGAGAGTGTCCTAKACTCACTCTTTCACCTTTCCAATTCTGTTTTCAATAGTTTTACATAGGCTTTGCTCCCATGACCAAGAAATTTGGCATTTTCCAACTAGAAGTTTCCCAGGTATTCCCAGCCAGTTCATTATGGCAATGCTTATATCAAAAAGTATCTGGTTTTCTTTCTTTAAGAAATAGCAGTGCACTACTACCAAGAGTTGAAGTTGCAAATGTTTCATAAAACCTTGATTTTCATGTCATCCTTRGAGCTTTTTAAATGTCAAGAGACATGATTTAATAACTTCTTAATACTTTTACCTTTGGTGCTTCTTTTTCTTAGTTACTGCAGTAATAATAAATGGTTTACAGCAATRTAGTCAGGCAGACTTTTTCCTGTAAGCATTGTTCACTGAACTTCATAGTTTTTCAGCAMATGCAAAAGATATTGAAAAAGATTTGGTGGCGCTGTCTCATTTTGACTGGTTTAAACCTAGTTTCTGATGCCCCTCTATGCACACTTACACTGCAGAAGTAAGAGGGGGAAGACCRTGGCAATCTTTCATTTAGCAGTGGAAATTTGGTAGTGGTTCAATTTCCCTTTGATCAATCGACTCCATCAATCTACTTTTTAGTACTTCACACAATATAAGCAATTTCTGTGATGCAGCATTGAAAATCGATGTATTATTTTGCATTCCTATATATTGTATCTTATTGTATTTGGCCTTACTACAGTCTCAGGGATTTTTCTTCAATATTTGTTCAAACTTGGAAAAATGTAAGAGCKTAACTGTCTTCATTCTCTTTTTATACTGAGAGAGTATTTTTAACCATTATTTTAACCTGTTAAACCTTGTTATAGATTTCCTTCCTCRTCACAACCCTTAATTTAGCAAGATGTGACTTTCATAATCTGTTTTATTCTACTTGCTGATAACTTTACCTTRCCAGAAAGAGCAAAAATAAATTTGTAATGAAGTCCCACAAATTGAACGAAAATTCTCAGATTTTGGACATTGATGAAATAKAAGCTTCATACTGAACATCTGTGGAAGAACAAGGGAGAAGAACATTTCTCATTTGTTAGCTTAAAGACAGAAAATATCAAATACAAATAAAAAAAAGGTGTGTTTCTGTGAGATAAACAAAGCACACTGAGCTAAATAATATTTGAATAAATAAACCAGTTTAAAGGGAACCAAAAGTAAAATGCTAAAACTAAATCAGAAATAGTGATGCATTTATAAATAATTTTGTTTTCTCTAAAAGTTCTTATAAGGGAAACATAGAAGTTGAAGTACAGTGTTTCCTCAATATAAGGTGTTAAAATATTTTTTAACATAAACTTCCATTCAGTCTGAACTTTAAATATTTTCAGCTTGCCATCTAAATGGTTGCAAAATGTTTCTTCTCAAAGACCTTCCTGCTTTTTTAGTGTCTAATTGACTTTTATTTTATATTCCAAATAATGAAATAGCACATTAAATGCAGGGAAAAGAATGTCCAAACATCTTATATTGCAATTTCCTTTGYACGAGATGCAGTTCCCATGTGATTTAAGCCCAAATGCATACTAAATAAATCAAAGACCTCACTTCCTCAGATGAAACAGCAATATAACCATTAAAGATATTCCAGAATTGTCATTGTAAAGAAATGAGTTTCTCTTTTCACTTACCATTCTTTCCACATCTTTATAGATGTCATAGCAATTATCAGTGTCCTGAATATAGCTATTGAAAATTCTTCTTGTTTTTCCATGTTTTTAAAACCCCAGGAACCCATATAATCTGTAGTGCTTGTTTGGCTTAAAAATAATGACTTTTGTATGTTTCAGAACATATCTTGTTAGAGATGGGATGTTAGGGACTACCCTTTCTAAAATTAATTTCCATGTATTAAACAGTGATCCTAGCTGCCCCTCAGCGTTCTGCTGCCCAGCCCAGAGAGCCACACCACATTTGTTTTACTGAATCTGCCATTTTTTCTCACTTTGAGTTACAGTTCTTTAGTAGATGGAAATATGAAGCTTTCATTCCAATGTTATTAGCTGTATACTCTTAATCAGAAAAGTGTTTCTTCAAGACAAGGCTGCACAGAGYAAATGAATTTGATTACATCTGAATTAGAGACAGAATAATTTAGACAATTTCTTGCTGAGACTCAAAGCAATTCCTTCCAGGAATGGGGAAGGATGATATCTTGTGGTATTACTTTTCTTCTCCAAAATGCTATCAGAAACAGAGCTTTGAAGACCTTCTAATACAGTCAACAATTTGGCAGGATCACTGTTTTTTAGGGAAGAAGTWCTATTAAATATGAAACCCCAAATACATAAATTGACTTAAATATGAGCATTCACTAAATATTTTGTCTGAAATAAGGCATATTTGATTTGCTTTAAAGTGTAGACTTGCTTTCGGGAAGACAAGTAAATTTTGCACACGTGTTTTTTCTAGCTAGATTTCCTCCTTTAGAATTTCCTCCATATTACCACTAAACTGTGTTACATGTGTTAGCTTGGTTATTGAAAACAGTGTGGAAACATACTCTTTATTTAAATACATTTTTTTCCTCTCCCTTAAATAAGCATTTTATTAGGGTTTGTAATGAGTAACAGCTTGAGTACTGTAAGAAGCTTTTTCTTATATATTGACCCTTGACACACACAAAACCACATTGTCCTGAATCCCTCTTTAATCAGAGGAAATGCCTCCTGATCCAGCCATTCACCAAATAATTGTATGTGATCAGCAGCCAGATTAGCCTGAAGCCACTGCTCTGGTTTCTCTAGAGGCTGCCCCTCACACATGCACACACACACAAGCACCAAACCAGCCAAAACTCATTTTAAGTTTTGAAGCTAAAGTGAGAAATTGAAGTTGTGGGATGCTTTTTCTACTTTTTAATACAAGAGGGAAGTTTCCTGAAGGACCTGCACACCGGATATCTAAATTTTCATTTGGGTCCCAGCCACCACTTCATTCTGTTTAATTTCTGGCAGCACCCAACCCTTTAAACCCCTCCCGGAAGACATCTACCTCACTGCCCCAGAAGTGTCCTGGAAAGCAATTTTCAATCACTGTCAAGGAGTGCTGATGAAACCTGAACCTTTTCGGTCCAGGTTAGGTGAGGGTCCCCAGTGGGTCACCAAAATGTCTGCTACAGTAATTACAGCAATTACATCAGAGACACCATGAGAAGMGTCCAAGTCTTGAGCTGCTAGAGTATGGATAAGTACAAAGGCTTTGAAGTAACCAACAGATTTGAACTGAAAGAGGGTAGGTTTAGACTACATATTAGGAAGAAATTGTTTAGTATAAGGGTGGTGAGACACTGGAACAGGTTGTCCAAAAAACCTCTCCAGATCTACAAAAGAGTTGTAGACTCCCWTCTCYCCCATCACTGGAAGTGTTCAAGGCCTGGCTGGACAGGGACTTGAGCAACCTGGTCCAGTGGAAAGTGCCACTGCCCTGTCAGGGGGTTGGAATGACATGATCTTTATGGTCCCTGCCARTCCAAACCATTCTATGGTTCTAATCTGATAYATGGAAATACCAGCTTTAATAAATAATTATTATGGAGGAACACAYCTCTTCATTTACAACTTTTGTGAAAAAAACCCTAAGCACTGCTGCTGTACCTTTGCTTTAAMCAAACCGCACTTTCCACAAGGTCACCACATTAAAATACAGATTATATTGTTGAAGTTTACCTCATATTATAGAAACTTTTTTCTGGAGCTTGTAGTATTCTGTTTGTGTCTTTTGCAGTGCATTTATTGCTATTTATCTTCTTTTATTTTAAAAATAGGGTGTTTAAATTTCAGTCTCTCGTAGAAGGTGTAGCTTTCATGAMAAGTGTTTTTCCTTTAAAAGGAACWTTCTTTTTTTTTCTTTTTCTAAATGGAAACACAGTATTTTTTCCACTGCTGTTATAGTTCTACGCAAAATTGATACACACTATAAATAAATGTTCACTAAAAAAGAGATATAAATAAAACAATGCTTCTTTTTATTAATGAAATGGAAAAGTTTGTCTGTCATRTGTTACATAGGTTTGCTGGCCAAATGGTCATTGACAAAACAGTCAACTTTTTCCTTTTCAAAAGTGTAAGTCTTTTAGAAATTAACAAATTAATTTGTACTCACTCCCAGGAGCTCTTCTGTCGGTTTCTCATGTTGTGTGGGTCTTGGGCCTATGAAGAGTCTTGATTTTTTCACTAACACTATTAGCTTTGTTTAAATTACAATTCTCTTTGACACTGTCCCATGGTAAGTGATTTGAGTTACAATCAAGTCTCAACAGCTGGACTGAGAAATCTGCATGCTCAGAGTATGAGGGTGTGCAAGGGCAATGTAAGGATATCTGTGAATAGCCTGCTCAGTATAAAGAACCATATGAAGTAATAAATTAAGCAGCCAGATTCACAGAGTACCAGGACACAACAGAGACACTGGAAAAGTCTAGAGTTTTCATATCACTGCCTGATTGAACAAAACTTTACTATGGAATGCTTATGGGAAAGGCCAAAGGCAAGGTAAAGGAGAGGTCAAGGTAGACTGAGGGTAAGGAATGTGGGAGAAGAGGGGATAAAGGTATCTGCATGCATGTAAACAAACTGCTGATTGATGCTTGACCTGGGCCTGATCACCACTCTCTGTCTTCTTATTGAAATCTATTTCTAACTATTTTCTTGTGTGTGGTAATAGCAAACTTGAAGCCAGAGTAGATGTTAAATAGGCTAGGAGGTCTGGCCTTTTATCATAACTTTAGCCGATAAGCAGAGAAGGAAAAAGCATGACATTTGAATCAGAAATCAATATTCATACTCTTCAAAATAAATTTGACAATTATTGGTTGGAAGGAAGAGTTTAAAAATAGTTTCTWAAGTTGAGCAATGATCAAAACAATTTTTGAATGTGAGCCCTTAATTCTCTATTTCACTGAAGTCCCATTTACCCCATATCTGTAAGAAAATCAGACCTCGCATGTCTTAAACAGTTTCACAAGACCATCAGTTCCTTTTCTGCCCGTTCTGATTTCCTTCCTTTTCTAATATTAAAGTCTATGTAAGATGCTGGTTGTGAAAAATGTAAAATGAAGTTTCAGTCTTATATTCAACATATTGCATGTGCCTGGGAAAATGGAGTTCCAAGAAGTGTCATGGAACCCTCATGGAACTGAGATGGGTGTACAAGGAACAGCAGAAAGGGGTTTTCTCRAAATGGTGGCTCACTTTGATTTAACATCTGAATTTGCAATTGCAAGTTTTTGAGATTATCTCCTACATTCAGATAGCTATGTTCTCTGACTCCTCTCTTTTTAATTGAAAAGGCAACCTTATGGTCCTTTCTTCATGTGTGCATGTTTCCCTTGGCAAAATGTTGTGTAGTAACTGTCGATATGACAGTGTTTCAAGAGTGGCTGCCTGAGTTTTGTCTCAGCCTAAATCAGGACTGAGTTGGCAACTTGGACATAGGTTAGGGTGGAGTGGGTGGGAGCTGCCTCTTTATTTCTCATTGAAGCCAAACCTTTGCATACAGGAAATTCAGATTCACATCATCCTGGAGAAAGCTTCATGAGGSACCATGTTTCTGCAACTGGGAATTAGGACTCTTCACTGTGCCCAAAAATACCCAATATTTTCACCACTATTCCTTTGCATGTTTTATATAAGCTGAATGTTAAAAAAGACATTAGTCTGTAAACCTCTAAAATATTTCAGAATCATTAGTTTAGGATCATGATCCCAGTTTGACATTTTTGGATAATCATAGAATCATAGAATTTTAATGGGAAAGAAAAAGCATAGTGCAAAGATAGAACAATTTRGATGTTGCAATAATATCAGCTCTGTCTGAATGAATGATGATAACTTATTAATATCCAGCWCACTTCAGCAAAATACTAGGCTGAAGAATGCAGAACATCTTAAGCTGAACTCCAGAAGGGATAAATACTTGTGATATATTATCAAGCACAGCAAGAGAAAGTTAACAATGTAAAAAATAGTAATTGCTTCTGTGTGAAGAGACAGGCAATAAGTAATTTTCTAAGCTTTACAATTAGAGATAGCTTGCAAAATTGTACTTCTTACTTCACTTCTACAGCTTGTCCTAACAGTCAAAATAAAATGCCTAGGGAAACATGTAAACATGAAGAAAGTATTGCCCTGAAGAATTCTCTTTGCTCTGTCATTTTTTCTTATTGTGGTGACCTCAGGGTCTTTTGACTTGTGCATCAATGAATATTTAAAAGACTTTTGGACTAAAAAGGAYGCATCAATTGCACGTTTTGGTTTTTATTATGATGGTTTTGAATTTAATTAAAAATGCTTATTTTGAGATTGTGAAAACTGTACAGGTAAAAAGATAATTTATCTTCTTTTACTGTGTAAATGCCTGATAAACATCACTGGCTGGATGCAGCCACAAAAATGATGGAAAATTTCACAGTAATCCCCTGTTCATAATCCTAAACATGATAATGAAGAGTGGGAGACTTCTGGTCTATCTGCCACCTTCATCTTCAGTCCTGTAGCAGATCCCCTGGTTCTTTAGTGTCCTTGTCATGGGCACCACCAGTAGAAGCAASCCTGAAAACTCTGCTCAAGTCTAGTCAGTCATCAGGCACATTGCATTTGTCAGCTAATAACATCAATTTCCACTGGCTGGAAATGGCATTTAATGCACTCTGCTCCTAAGTGTCCTGCTAAGCTCTCACAGCTCTCTATGAAAGCTCTCTATGAAATCATAGAATCATTAAGGTTGTAAAAGACCTCTAAGATTATCAAGTCCAATCATTGAAACGCCTACATTCTTAAGATCTAATCATGAGACTAAGTACAGCTCAGTCTATGGGAGAGCAAAGCTCAGTGCTCCYGTTAACTTCCTTATGGAACTGGAAACAGGACTGAATCCATCCCAGTTGGGCTTTCTTCCTGCCAGCATGAAGTACATTGCCACTGCCAAATCCAGTCCAAAGCCTTTTTTTCAGGGTTTTGGGGAGTGAGTTTGGGGATTTTTTTTGATAGCAGGAATTGATCAAGCCTCCCTTGGTTCAGCTTCAGGCCATTTCCATGAGCTCCATTGGTCATGAGAGTGAAGAGATCAGTACCTGCCCCTCTTCTTTCCCTTGTGACGAGGCTGAAGTTCACAATGAGGTCTTCCTGAATCTCTTCTTCTCCAGTCTGAACAGACTAAGTGACCTCAGCCACTCCTCATATGGCTTCCCCTCTGGCACCTTTGCCATCCTTGCTGCCCTCTTTGGACACTCACTAATTACTTAAAGTCTTTTTTTTTATATTGTGGCACCTGAAACTACACAAAATACTCAAGGTGAGGCCACCCCATTGTGTAGCAGAGCAGGACAATCCCCTCCCTTGTCCAGCTKGTGATGCTGTGCCTGATGCCACCCAGGAYACAGTTGGCCCTCCTGGCTACCAGGGCACTGCTGACTCGCATTCGACTTGCCATTGATCAGGACAGCCAGGTCCCTTTTCATTACACTACTCTCCAAACCTCTCATCCCCTAGATTACATACAACCAGGGTTGTCCTATTCCAGGTKCAGAATCAAAGGGATTAAATAGGAAGAGACAAAATGCTTGGGAAAATGTTTAATGTATTTTTAGTTCTTAACTGAAATAGTAAAGTAGAATTCATAGTAAYGCTAGACAACAAGTACAAAGGGAACTCACCTTTCTAGAACAAACCAGAAAATTAACAGTATATTTCTACATTGATTGTTAGAGAATAAACTGACAGATGACATTAAAAGGTCAAATAGTAAATTTGAGCATGTCTAAATAAAACATACAAGTAAACAGTTTGTGTACAAATCATGGAGTTACTTTTCTGCATTTCAGCAGTTACTGAATCTTCATGTGTAAAACAATTCATTTTTGTTTCAGTTTTGATCCATCTTACATATAGCACCTTATCATGTAGAAACAACATGTGTCATAAATGAGGTAAGTTTCTCAGTGAGAAAACACCAGGGATCTTCCTGTAATGCTTATTTTAAGGAGACTAAAATAAATGGTTCTGTTGGGTAAATAGCTTTACTATATTTTCACAGATAAATGCAAGTGTGCGGTCGAGTACTAGGTACAGTTAAGAATTTCACATATGAAAATAAATAGATGCACGATAATCTGCTCATCTGTTTCGAACAGAAAAAAAAATGTTATTTATTTATAGAGCATCTTAAATTGGATTAGATATTTTGGACTATTGTGGTTGAGGAGAGTTAGACTCCTTGGGTGATCCAAGAGGCCAGTAACGGGAGAACATACTGCCACTATCTGTAGGGCTCCTAATGAAATCTAGTCCAGATGAGCAGTGGTTTAGTATGTAAATTTATATAAAAGGAAAATGTACTTTAAACTTCATTTCTAGAACTGCAGTATAGCACRTTTCTTTAGGAGCTCTTGGAAAATGAATGGTCTGCCCTTTTATTCACAGATGATTGAGAGCCATGAGCCTTCTAACCTTACCTCTGGGCCCAATAGCAACCATGCCTGTGACACCTGTAAAGTACTGCTTTGTACTGGAGCAAGTAGTGTGGCTTGGTGAGATTTGTAGAGAAAAACACTTGTTTTCCAGCACCAGCACTAGCTCCAGTCTAGTTTCTATTATTATTATTGTWACTATGTGATTAGCTGTTGGAGTGCACTAGGTGAACTTCTAGGCTTCCTCCAGTTCAATTTCATCCTGACATGAAATCAAGAGAAAGGGCTTTGAAAAAACCCTGAAGGTAATCTATCCTTTAAGTATCTAAAGTATCATCTCACCCTCCATCTCACAGTGAAACAGTGAGAAGGAAAAACTAGTCAGATATGGTAGATGTCAGAACCCTTCTGCTAACCCTTAAATGGAAGGGGTAGGAAAACTGTCCAATTTTTGAAAAAATCTAATGATACAAATCAATGGACCTGAATGAAAGAAAGACTTGCAAATGCATTTTGTGGTATGAACACTATGTTTTCTTGGCACATCTTTACAGAATTCTTGATGGTCTGAAATAGGGTTTGGTGGAACAAGGTGATCAGCTGGGTAGAGAGAAATGATTTAATATAAATAGRTTTTTTTTCCTCTGCTAGACTAGACTGTTTTGTCACAGAATGATTGAAGTTGGAAGGGACCTGGGGACCAACCCCCTTGCTCAAGCAGAGCCACCTAGAGTCAGCTGTCCAGGACCATGTCCAAACAGCTTTGGAATATCTCTAGGGATGAAAACTCCACAACCTCCCTGGGCAACCTGTACCAGCACTTGATCACCTTCACCGTGAGAAAGTGTTTCCTGATGTTCAGACGGAGCATCCTGTGTTTTAGTTTGTGCTCATTTAACTGCTGATAACTTCATCATAGATTGATGTCCAGGATTAGTTGTTTGATGATCTCTCCAGGGATCAAGGTAGGCCTTACCAAACTGTAATTCTTACTTACATAATTTCTCTGAAATAGGAAAGTAGGGAGTTTATTGAACTTGAATCTTAGAGACTTGATATAGCTGGAAACCGAAGGAAAGCCATCCAGATTTCCAGGCAGTTATAGAGCTATCAGATTTTTCTGAGGTGCTGCTATTCTCAGGAGTATTAGCAAGTATTTCATAGGTAACTCTGAATAAGTTAATTGCCCTAATGCATATTTCTAATGAACAAAATACTATTTTAAAAATATCCCAAGGTGAAAAATCCATCATTTTGTGAACTGATTTAGCCTATTGGGTTATCATGAAATATCACTTTCTAAGCATGTTTTAGAGGGGGTTGAGTTTGAAATTAAGATAGTATTCTGTGATTAGGTTTAGAACCCACTGTGCAGTTATCTGTCTCAATATAGATATAGATACTAATATAGATACACACAAATATGTATGCATATATATGTAGACAGATATAAAAGAATTTTTAGTGTGTCAGCCCTCTTTCCCATTTTACTTCTAACTCTTGTAGGTTACTACTAGTCTTTAAAAGTAGGTCACCAAATTTTCCAACATTATATTTCTCAAGTACACTGTTCAGTTTAGGTAAAGTAAAAACCACCAGGTTAGTAAAATTGAACTTTTTGTGTCTCTAAACTGGATAATATAAAACTAGCTGGGAAAAAACACTTCATAGCATACAGCTCACTTATGTTCAATAACGTATAGGATATATTCTGAGTTTATTGAGTTAGGAGATAAAACTTGTAAGTCATTGCAACTGAGGGAATATTTTTTATTCATCTTGTTTGAATCTGATCAACAGAATATCTGCCAGATATTGAAAGAATTGTTTTTAAAATAGCAGAAATAAAACACTCTCTAATCCTTAAGGTGCCATAAAAAGAGTTCTGAATGCATCTGTTAATGTTCTGGACACAGAATACAAAAGGGATTACTTTTTTTTCCTAATACATAATAAAAAAGATAAAATAAATGGAATGAAATTAAGAATATGCAGGTGAAATAATAAAATCAAAACACACAAAATTATTTYCTTACCTCTTGGGAGAKCACTGGAACCCCAAAGAATAGCAYTGTTATTTTATAACTGCTGCATTTTGATTCGACGTGTGTTTTACGTGTTCATTTTCAAAACCAGAAACAACTTCAAAATTCTGTCCTTTGGTAATCTGTGATCTACAGTAGTTTAAAAAATRTATTGGTAAATGAGAAAAGGCGTACTAAGGACATGCTTTATTATCTGAAAGTTATATATTTGTTGGAGCTTACTGCTGTTAAGGGCACTTTTTCTAAAACCCCCTTAATGTAGTGGTTGTTGCATTGTGTTTTCTTAACAAACAGCAAGGAGCAGGTGCTGCTTTGTTCTCAGTGGATACTAAAAGCCTATTTGGAAGTTCCCTATAAAAACAGGCCAGGAAATTGACATTATTCTGTGTCCTCCAACAACAAGATGCAGTGAAARAAGTGAAGAAGTGTCATGGGAGGCAGGATCCCATAACTCACATATCCCCAGCTGTAATTGGGGGTTGTTGACTTACTACTACAGAAGTTTATGGCATTAAAACTGAAAAAAAAATAAATGATTTTTTAACAATTCGTTTGTTACAGAAATATACTTAAATTTTTCTGACAAAAAAGCGTCATACCACATGTACATACAAAGATAAGCTAAAGCTAAAATTGGCAATAGCCAGCTCTAGTTGCCTTGGGGGCTGCTAGGAGTGAGAGGACCATATTTGGACCCTGTAAGGCTGCAGAGTCTGACGTTATCAGGCTGTGTCACATTTTGTACTTTGCTTCTGACACTGAAGTCAAAGCGATGGAAAAAGTCACATTACATTTGCCCACTGTTTAATCACTTGTAATCCATATCTTTAGAACTGCCTTGCAGTTCTTAACTTTTTGAAGTACAAAATCATGCAAAACACTGTTTAATTTGTTTTCTGTCTTATATATCTCCTGTAAGATTTTACATTACAAGTAATTAATAATTTCTRTTTTTCAAACTCTTCTTTTTGTCTTATTTATGAAGGAGTGAATACRAATACTTTGTTTATTTCAGAAAACTTATGGTCTGGTAGGAAACTCCTTTCTTTTCCCATTTCCCCCTGAATCTGATGAAAAGGGTGAAGTGTTGAAATAGCATCCAGACATCTCTTGCCAATTGAGSCTTTAGTAACATTTTGATCAATGTGTCTGCCTCTTCATCCAGGAGCCATAGGAGGAGGTAGGAAATTGATAATTGGTGATGCAGTTCAAAAGATCGCTTAAAAATCTCTGTCCTAGGAAAATGAGCACTTTCTGTTTTACTGCTGCTGTGAGATTTACTTAAGGCATACCTTCTCAAACTAAATTGTAAAAGGCCTTTTTGTTTGTTTCTTTCTTTTCTGTTTTCAGATAGAAGTCTTTTTCACGTGTTTGGTCTTGTTCTCTGTTGTTTCTCTGGTAGATCTGCTGTGTGATAAGCTGGACACTTTCCTGACAGTGGAGCATCATGGATGCATATTAATCCATAAACCTTAATTTACAGGCATTTCCTTACAAGTCCTGTTGATGTTTCTTTGTTATTGACACAACATGCTGCTTTAGTTATAAACAATTAACGTTGTAACTGCTCAAGTGCTTCACATAATTATTATGACAAATAACAAAAGTTATTTCTTTCTCTTAGATCTCAAATTTTCCTTTAAAAATGTTTTCATACATAAGTCCTAACTAGACTAATATTTAATTGCTTCACTTTGTACCCTTGATGTTTTGTTCTACTAAATGGAATTATAAATAGTTAATAAATCTGCCATTAACTAGAACTATTTTCCATKAATAAAAACCTCACTTTACATAAAAGTATACGATTTTGGAACTGTAATACATTGCATTACACTCAGCTGGTTATTTGAAGAAATGAGATTAGCTAAAGTGATTTAAATAAGGAATCAGTCTTGGTTATGTTAACTTATTGGACATTTTTGATTTAGGGATTTTTTTAATTAAGTTGGGATTTTTGGGCTTGGTTTTGGTTTTCTAAGCTGTGCTCAGAAGACTCAAAAGAAAATTAGTTAAAACTTCTTAGAGACTGAAAGGTGATGGTGTTTCAATGACAATCACGGTACACAGGGTATTCACATGGAGCAGCTCTTAATGTTCAGGTCCCAGTTCAAGTCACTGCTGAACTGGGATTTGAACTCTGAGTTCCTGTGTGTGTGTATAAAAGTACTTAAATATGAGTCATACATTGAAAAGCCTTACATACCTACACATCTGCCTACACCTGCACCTAKATCTAGACCCAGGCCTGTTTTACTCTAGAAAATGACATTTCTGGTTTATTTGAACTATTCTATTTGAATTATGTTTAACGATAATAAATTCAATGTTCCGTAAGTAACTGAAAGGTAGCATCATTGTAGTCTTTAATTGATGCAAATTCGTTGGAGTGCTGCACCGCTGCTGCTGCCTCCTTTTCCTCAAAGACAAAGGAGAAAAGCATAGACAGTTACTGACCTGGGGAAGAAGAAAACTGATCTATGCCAAGAACATTTTACTGTTGGTACTTCAAATCATAGGAACATGGAATAACCTGAGTTGGAAGGGACTCACAAGGACCATCATGTCCAACTCCTTGCTCTGCACAGGGCATTCCCAAGAATCCCACCGTGTGCCTGAGAACATTGTCCAAACACTTCTTGAACTCTGTCAGGCTGGTGCTGTGACCCTGGGGAGTCTGTTCCAGTTCCCAGCCACCCTCTTTGTGAAGAACCTTATCCCGATACTCAACCTAAACCTCCTTTGAGCTTCATGTTATTTCCTCCAGTCCTGACACWGGTCATGGTTAAATATTAGCTGGGCAATCCGGAAAACAAATCTGAAATTCCCTAGGTATTGAGTCCACAGCAGTATGAGTTTGTATCCCCATATTTCAAAATTACTTGGAGAMAATCATTGGGTTTAGTACTTTCACATCTTGAAACACCACCTTACAAGTGAGCCATGGAAACTTTCAGTGGTTTTGTCTATGGAGGAAACCTAGGTGTTCATTTTAGAACAGATAGTTATATTTGGACATAAACGCTGTGCTGTGCTGCTCAGTTATTTCAGTGTATTCTTCCTTGTGCTGTACTCTTACACTTGGATGTCAGTCAGTAGAATTGCTTTCGCTGTCTGTTTCATTCCTTTCACAGTCATATTGGCTTGCTCTGCAGTCATAGGAAAGAAAAAGACCCTTTCAGAGGATGATCATTGCTTCGAGTTATTTTGATATTTATCTTCAGATTGGAGGAATCACACTCTGAAGGTGTGATTTCTGAATCTCTGTCTTTTTATAAAATTTTAAAGGCTGGTGAAGTTTTTATAGTAGGTTAATAATTCAGCAGCTGAATACATTTGGGATTGATTCCAGTGAAGGTAAAATAAGTCCACATAAGGGTAATTATATCTAAAACCTGTTTGCAACCTTGTTGTTACCTTCAGATGGAAAGATTACTTGGGCCACCACATGTCAGGTGGAAGTCAAAATGAACCACTGACTATATTCAGCAAAAAGATGCAAATGTTAAAAAAATTCATCCCTATCAATAAATGTTGTCTTCAGAGTTCTAGTGATGATCAAAACATATACATTTTCCAAATTCATCAGCTGAAAAGATGAAGTCATCTTTCATTTAAGATATGATTAAAAAGTTCTTTTTAAGAAGCAGAAACATTTTTTAAAATATTATATTTAGTTGCAATTTCTAAGTTTCACAGATACTTACAACAATACTGTCTGATTCCTTTAGAGTTCAGATTTCTCAGCTTGTAACAACAGTTTTATACTCAGTTCTAAAAATTTATAGTCAACTGTTATTTTCTTGAGGCATGGAAAAAAATAGCRAGCTTTAGTTATGACCCTGGCCTCTTCATTGCTGCATTTGTATTCCTTTGAGTATCTTTTTTGGTGCTCTTTTTCTGAGGAAAGCTTCTCTTGTGAATGGGAAGATTTTTTTTACTTTTAATTTGATATAAGAATATTTATATCTCCACAGTTCTCTATGTAGTGGTGAGAAATTTGAAATTCATAAATACACTTTTAAAATACACAATTAAATCTAGTTATGCTGTTATATTGRATATATATTTATCAGTTTTAAAAGTGAGACTTCAAAAAAAGTCAAGTTCACTAACCGAGACAGCTTTGTCAAGTATTCATTCATCACATTTGCTATAGATGCCCCTCTGAGAGTTTGGTCACGAAAGTAAGCTGTGAGAAAGATGGTGATCTGGAAACACACTGCAACCTTTACCAGGAGATAAAGGTGCAAAACCATGACATTTAAAAACAAAGAATACAGAACCAGTATTTTAAAGCAATTCCTGGATTTTGAGAGAATGCTTACCAAGGAATCAAATGTGAATGGCACATGGAACGGACAGAAATGTGAGCTATGCTCYGACAGCAGTAATTGTGTGAATTATATAGGCAATCATCAACTAGGGAGAGTCTGATTTGTACTGGGATCTGCCAAGCTAAGAATAGTTTCCTTTAGCTGGAAACATCTACTCTTCCCACTGAATCAACAAGGAACCTAAGGAAAATGTTAACATTATGACTTTTTTGACAGCTACTTTTATCTAATATAAGTCCTATCAAAGATAAGTGACATACAAGATTTTCTGAACATAAAAGAAAGCTATAAATGCATTCATCTATCACTCAGTTACACAAATAGTGACTTTCCCTTCCCACTTTGGCCTCCACTTCACTATTCTTGCTCAGTTTTTAAATCCCCTAGAATGTGTCAAACTAAATGTTGATTAATAACTCTGTAAAGTGTGTGATCTTTTTCCTCTCATCCCCCTTGACATGGAGCAGCATAGATTTGCCCAGAAAGCTCTTGTCACTCATTTTTAACAGGACAAAAAAACAAGATAACTTGGAGCAGTTCCATGACAATCCCATGTCCAGAGTCAAAAAGAAGCACCAAGGGTAAATTGGATAAATTGATTGTTTCCCTAACATTTTTCATTCTCATGTTTTTTATAACAGATCTTTTTAACAAGGCTTCTTTTTGAATAAAGTACTCAAGGTATTAGAGTCAAAAGGAATGAGAAAGATTGTGCTTTTTGCTTTATATTCAAATAATTGTTTTTTGTTAGGGGAACAGAATACTGCGGTACCATTTCTCAATCTAGCTATAATCTTATCTCTGGGATAACACTCAGAATTCCTAAAGTGCAAAGGAAGGCAAAGAAGGGTCTGATGTTTTCTGATAACAATACATTTCTCTCCAGAGAATCTAACTCATCATCTCCCCAGTTATCTTACTCCTGTTTGCAGTGGGAGCATTTATGTGATTATAACCACCATAGCCACAATGACCTGGAATTAAAAGAACTGTTTTATATTTTGAAATGTAATATTGATTATTTTTCTTTTGATATATTAATCAGAAACTGATTATATGTATGGCCGATGTGACTTCTCTTTTTCTCTTTGACAGCTCACTTGGTTGACGTACTCATTTTTTTAGATATTATAGTTTTGCATTTGCCTGTATGGATATCTTAAATTAAGCACCACTAACACAGCTTAACATTAATTTCTCACTCTCCTTTTCACTTTATTTTATTTATCTCTGGTGAAAGCACCAGTAAAAGATGCATAGACTGCATCTTTTCCTCCCTTCCCTTCCTTCCTTTCTCCCTTCTTTACTTCCGTCCTTCCTGTCAATCCATTAATTTTTSTTGCTTTTGCTCTTCTGATTCTCTTCCCCATCCKGCTGGGGTCAGGGGGACTGAACAAACTGCTGGCCACCCCATCCCACTATAGTCAATCAAGATCAACAATGTGGAGTGGGATTTAGTTACCTGAATGTGCCCATCGAGATTCCCTGAAGTATCCTACCGGGGCCCTTCTCCTTCTCCAGAGGAGTATGCCMTGCCTCTCCTGTTGTGTCCATCACATCCTGCTTTCTTTACCCATTTGCCCTCTTCCTATGATGCTGGGGCTTTTTTTAGATGGAACCTAAGAAAATATTGACAGGTGAGCACAGCAGAGCGTGGAGAGCTGCTCCTCCATCCCTAAAACAAGTCACCTGAACATGAAATTTCTGGAATCCTTTGAGCCAACAAGCCTGGATGCTGTGGTCCAGTGCCAGACCTCAGATATGAAAAAGAAGCCATGGCGACAGTCAAGCATGGCAAATTACACAGTGTGCCCCTATTAAAGAGAGGGAATAAATCCCCAGATGCCCTTTGGCTGTGATGGATGCACAGATAATTAGTGTATAGTCAGCCTCCAGGCACTTAGATGTTGAATGCACAGAATTGAATCTAACCTTGGACATGCTCGCCATTTATCTAGGACAAAGAACTGGCTTTGGATTGCTTTTCATTATTTAATATTAGTTTTAAGGAGAGAACAGGTAGAATTAACTACAAGGTTTAAAAATCACTTTGCTAAGGCCGCTACGAGGAGAAACTTATAGCACTCTTTTTCATTATGTGCTGATATATGACAATATATACAGCATAATAAATTGGGGGGAAAACCTGCAGAGGATGACATGATAACTATGCATATTTTATCTCCMTAATCTATGTCTGTTCTGTGGGCCACAGAATGATATTAAATTAATACATTAGAATTTACTACTAAGATTCCTAACAGAAGACTATTCAAAGCATCTGCCCTTTGTTTAACAGTGCATTGAAATATTTTACTTTAATTCAGATGAACAAAATAAAATTTCTTTTAAAAGGCAGATGAGAAGCATTGACATTGGTAATAGGTGAAAGGATTATAATGGGAAAGTAAAATTTACTGGACTGCGTCTTTTTTTCCTGAGAAAGTCCTTGCTAAATCTATAGGCAGGAGAATATAAAACAGGGAAGTTTTATAAGAGAATGTGAGGGAGTAGGCAGAGGAAATGAGCTAATTTAGTAAAAGATCACAACAATACAGCTGAATAAAGAAGTGTGTAGAAGGGTGGTCGTGGTCGAATTGTCATATCTGCATGACAAATAAACCAAATAGAGAAGATAGAGTAGGAAACTGAAACTTTTTGTTACACAGTAGTCCAATCTGTACAATCTGTCCAATGTCTGCTTCTTTGGAATGCCTTCTTTTTGCTAGACTAACAGAAATTTATCAGCCTTTTTTCCTGAAGAAAAATTAAGCAGTATTCATTATCTTTTTCCTCCAAAATATGATTACTGGCTGTTGCAGTTTGGAATGCTGGCCAAAAGCCAGGCACCCACAACACCTGCTCATTCGCTCTCCCCCACCACCACACCGGGTAGAGAAGAGCGAAGAGGGAAAAAAACTAACAAAAACGGTTCATGAGTTGAGATAAGGAACGGGGAGAAAAACACTTGATGGACAAAACAGGCACTACTTAAATAATCAAGAGAATTTATTACTAACAAAGTCAGAGGAGGAGAATGAGAAATAAATTACAACCCTCAAAGACACCGATCTTCTCCCCACTCCCTCCCCCCTTCCCACATACAACAAAGCAGCAGGAACGAAACAGGGTGTGGGGTTGGTCAGTTCAGGGTGTGGGGTTGGTCAGTCAGGGTGTGGGGTTGGTCAGTTCATCACCGGATCCTCTGTGACAGCTGAGGGAGAAAAATCCTTCCCTTGCGTTGCCGCGGGGTCCCTCCCACAGGAGACAGTTCTTTGTGAACCTCTCTGGCGTGGTTCCACTTTCACGAGCAGCAGTCCACACACATCTGCTGCAGCGTGAGTCCCCCCATGGGTAGACAGTCGTACCGAAAACTGCTGCACCGTGGGGTCCCTCGTCCCCTGGGTGCAGGCCCAAGGCCAGGCTGTTCCATCTCGGGAGCAAGGCCTCTCTCTCCATGGCTCTCCTGCTGGACACAGCCCCTTCTCGGCGTCCGCCCGCTCCGGCGTGGGGACCTCCCTCCTCCACAGCTGTGGGTGGATCTCTGCACCCTCTGTGGACCCCATGGCCTGCAGGGGGACAGCCTGCTTCACCATGCTCGTCACCAAGACCTGCAAAGGAATCCCAGCTCCGGCGCCTGGAGCAGCTCCTCCCCCTCCTGCACTGACCTTGGTGTCTGCATCCTTCACATATTTCTCAGCCTCCTCCACTGGCAAAACTACTCTGAGTGCCCCTTGTTTTGATTTCTTCTTAAATATGTTTTCACAGAGGGGTAAGCACTATCTTTAATTGGCCCAGGTTTGGTCAGTGGCATGTCCATCATCCTCAGAGCCAACAGCAATTGGCTCTGCTGGACATGGTGGAAGCCTCCAGAAGCTTCTCACAGGCGCCATCTTTTTGGCCCCCCCCCCACCTCCAAAAACTGGGCCAAGTAAAACCAACACACTGACTTTCTAGAATATAGACTTCATCTGTAGAAGGACAAAATATGTATTATTAAAAGCACTTTAATTGGCTAACTTGTAGTATTGTGTGGTGTGTAATTCCATGCTCAGTATGCAGAGCTTTGTGACCTTTGAAAACATAGCTCATAATATATCACAAAACCCCTTACAATAATTCAAATATTTTTGTGCCGTTTGTTTYTTTGCTGTGTCCATGTGTGCACTGGTAAATGTTAAAGTGTCTTGCCATAAGGACAGTGCTCAGATTTCATTCTCTGAAGTGTGTGAGCAGAGAGACASTGCATTATAGTGCTACTACTGACATTTCACTTCAGAGCCAAGGCCACCAACACTTCCAGCCCCTGCTGTTCTGTTAAATATTTGTCAGTGAAAAGAGACTGAGGATTGCTTTTCATATTTCTTGTACATGCTGAGCTACACCAAAGGCAAAATGTCAGGTAAAAATCAGTGCACAGCCTTTTTCTGATAGCAAAACTCTTAGCTTGCATATAGAGACTGTGGCCTTTCAAGAATATGCTATCGCCATGTGCACTGTGATCCTTTAATTGAAAAGCAGTGTAGGTAGATAATTGTGCAGATTAGAGACAGGCCCACGATGTGTGCCAATTATGCATGAAAAAAAAATTGAGACTTTGTATGACAAGGGGAATAAAATCAGGCTGATATAATCATAGTAGAGACAAACTTTCTGGATAACTCCCACATGAAATTAGAACTTGTAACTTTTAAGTGACACAGTGGGGGCTGGTTTATTGCTAATGCTTTTGAATAGGCCCTGCAGGGCTTGTTCACTTTTAGTTTCTTGGTAAGTACTTTGAGCATAAATGGAGCTTAAATGAACTGGCATGGTAGACTCTCATTTCTGTAACACCTGTAAAATTTTCACTATAGTCATTCCCTGCTCTGTCTCATCCTCTTGATAGTCCTATGTCTGACAGTATAAGGTTCAGAGACAGGATTTATTTGTTTATTTGTTTAAAAATCTGGGGGAAGTGGAATAAAGGAGTTTCAGAAACCAAGTTATTTAAAAGTGGTAACCACAATCTGCTTAATGGACTGATAGCCTTCTAGTGGATTGCCCTGCTTTCGCCGAAATACAGCATTTCATCCAATTACAAGAGCTATTATCATTGCAGTCAGCCATAAAAATCAAGTACAGTTAAATGTGTTTTAAAGATTCCGTGCACTGATAGCATTAGTAATTTGSGACACAACTGATATTAAAGTGGTTAGACATAAGCAATTATTTTAATTTTCTTGATTTTTGAGATATTTTATTTCATTTCTTCATAGATAACTTCTCTCCATCACCCATTCAAAAAAAAAAAAAAAAAAAGTATGTGTTTTCTTGTTCTCTGTCTTATGGGTAGAAGACTGATTTTAAGTACCTGCTTTGTCAAGGAAGGATTGAGTGAGACACAATCTGAAAGCCTCACTGTGACACTTGGGAAAGCAGCTGTGTCTGAGATGGGTTTTGGGGAAAATGGAAAAACCCAGAGATTTGTTGTGTTTCTCTCTGGCACAGTTTGAGTGTGTACTTCTCCATGTAGATTTGGAAAGAAAGCTTTATCTCCCAAACTTATGGTGTCATTTTGGGGAAAAAGAGAATTTTCAGATGACAAGAAACATAAATATTGGAATTTTCTGAATATTCCTTTATCATTAACCATAGCAAACCTCCAATATGTGCTTCACASAGCTTTGGGAAAGCTCTGTGCTTCAAACTTTCTTTAGAGTGCTGATGCTAAAGTACATATTTCTTCCCATATTTCTGTCTTGTTAAAGCAGAAAGGAGGCCATAGACAGAGAAAACACACTTTAAAGTCAATGCTTAATATGGTTGCTTCATAATTTGTAATGATATAAAGAGCATGATGTAAGTTGTTGACATAAACAACCTCAGTGGCTGAATAATTAAAAATAATGAGTAATTTGCTAAAGAAAAAACACATACTTAAAATGATGTTATTTTCCATGTTTAAAACCTTTTGAAAAAAAAAAAGTGTGGATCTAAACTGGTTAAAATCTGTATCACATTGTTGTATTTGAAAGCTAACTGAATGTGATATGAATCACAGTAGAAGAATTTAAGAATAATGGGTTTGTATAACATCATTTTATTCTGTTTTAGAATACTTTGCTTTCATTTTATGAACTTGTAAACTGCAACTTTTAAACAAACCCATGATTAAAGCATATTTTCCAGAGGACCGTGATAGCTATCAGGTCCCCTTCACATAAATTGTTTATCACTCATTTCCTTCAGAGGTAGTTGTTTGAAACGAATAGACACAATGAATTATTGCCTAGCAGGGAAAAAATTTGTCATATGGTGCACCACACTGTTTTGTACACAGCCATTCATTTAAACAGACATTATAAGATTTTAATGTGTCTTCTGAGAACCARAGTGATACATGTTAGTAGGTAGCATCAAAATAGCTGCACATTTGTTAAAACCAGATTAGCATAATACTAAGCATTGAACTGCATATTTTTATGTATTTCTGATTACTTCATAAACAATCTCTAAGATATTTGCATTGTTTTCAGCATCTATGAAAAAAAAAAAAAAACTTTCCCAAATTAAGGACAATTCCACCTGTTCAATATGTGGATGAGAAAAAAGCACTCCAAGCCTCTGCTTATAATAATTTCCAATATGGTTCAAATATGTGATGGTTTCAGAGCTATTTCATCCCAAATCCAACCCGTTTTACTCTCAATGTTTTTTTCCTAACACATTCAATGGTGTGTTKCTGTAATAACTCCAGTTTTAAAGGATAACTTCTCATACTGTTGTTTGTGTGGCTGTGGTGCAACAGGACCATTTCAGGATGAAAAATCTAAACAGAAACATAATAAATACCAATRTGTAAAAAGGAATCTCACGTAATGTGGTTTAGACTATCATTATTTAATTAAGTCATGGAATGGTTCAGTTTAGAAGAACCTCAGGAGGTCTCCAGTCCATCCTGCTAAAAGCAGTGCTAGTCTCGAGGTCACGCAAGGACTGTCAGGGCYTTCTCCTTGACATTTAGAAGAATGTCAAAGGTCCAGGTTTCTCTACAGTCACTCATGAAAGGTAGGCCCATTAATCAATTTTCCAAGATTTGATGACATGTACCTGTAATATTGTCTCAGTACCAATTATTGGTTTAAGCTACTAGCGGGGTAACTTTCATACTTTAAATGCAGATAGTAGCTTAAAAACCACTTATCTGCCAAGGTAAAACCTACTTGTATAGTAGTGTGGAATCTTACAAAAAAATTTTGCATTTAATTTTTTTCTATACACCAAAAAAAGGTTGAGTTCTTTGAATAATATATCAATATTGAAAAAAAAAACCCATTTGAAGCACCAGTTGATAGCTTTGTGAATTAATTTTCACATTCACTTTTAAAATATTTTGAAAATTATCTAAATATTTTGCTTTTTTATTGAGCTGCATTGCATCTCAAAGTGTTCMATTTTCTTCTGTATCATTCTGTTTGATCTCATCAAATGGCAGCAGTGTTCAAAGTTATAATGATGTATACTAGAATTGCTGTAATCTCTGAGGCAAAATCATGGAGATGAAAAATTGACTTCCCACTTGCCTACCATAACCAGTCAAATTTTAATTAAAATTGTTTTAAATTAATTGACTTCAGTAACATCTTTCAAATCTCATGTATCTGTGTCATAKATATGTGAATTAAAGATGGTCTTGTAGTCACTTTCCAAATAGTACTTTTTAAATATGATGCAAGCWCTATTTATTTTCTTTTCTACTCCCACAGGTAGAAAGAAGCATTTCTGTGAAAAATCTTATTAGTCTGAATGYAGTGAAAAAGATCCTGTGGGAAATTGTTTCTGAACAGTAGCACATCCATTGTCAGGAATCACACATTCACAGTTTATCTTTGATAAATAAATATTTACTTAATTCAGATAAGTAGGTCTGTCAAAGCTGCAATTCTTAGGGCGAGCACTTCTGAAAATTGGCTTATGCCTACACAAGTTCACTGGAGAATCTTTGTTCTTTTTTCCCATTATATTATTGAAAATAGCAATGTTTGACATATTTGTGCATAGAGATTTTTGTTACCTGGCACTATAAAGGAGCTGAAACATCTGTTGCTAGAATCTAGTCTCAGCTTTGCTCACATTACAAAAGGGGAASAATTACTAGAAAAGCCACTTCTACAATAATGAGGGCAAGAAAGATGGTTCTTATTACGACTACMYTGAAGAGCCTGAGTATTCAAATAAYTCCAGAACATTTTTTAGCTGAAATAAATACATCCATATCACTTTTATAAAAAATAARCAYATATATTTACATGTTGAGAGAGTATACTATGTGAGGGGAAAACCACAGAAGTATTCAAGGCAAGCATCCTGGTTAGCCAAGTGAAGCTTACTCAGAATGGGATTTTCAATGTTTTGACCTACATCAACTTTTGTTTACACAAGATAGGACAGAAACGTGGGTCAAAAAGTGAGAGGGCTTGCTCTGATCTTTTATTTTCTTTGCATACTCTKCTGAATTTTCATCTCCTGGAATGTRCTTTTAATGCATTTTTGAAAAGTGTTTTTGGGTTGGTAGTTTCWTTAGGGATGGATGTAAGATGTAGAGATATTCCTTTTCTTCTTCTCCATCAAAACTGTTTCAATCACAGAATGCTGGACTGCAGTATTAACTGCCAATGTGAGGTATTACATACAGTTTAATAGAAAATATCCCATTTTAAACTTTCATGGTGAAACAAGAATGCACCTTATAGAAACAAGTCATCACAGTATGCCAGTATCCTACATTTTTCTTGTAAAATATTGATTCTTACACTCATTTTCGTATATTTTTCATCTTTTCTAAACCAAAGAATYACAAAATTCACTTACAAATAACTTCTGGCCATAAATACATCTGATTTTTTTAAAGACCAATATACAAATAAAGTATGAGGGACCACTCAAACTATCCATGGTTATAGCATAAAAAAATACTTAACTTTCCTTGATCCACCTAAACAAGTTTGGAGGGAGTCCCAAATGAGATGTGAAAAGCAGCAGAGATTTTGTTTCAAACTGGRAAATGCCACTGGAAGACACTTTACAGCAGACTGACAAAAGAACTGTAGTAAATTAAAAGGACCACATGCTAATCATCTAACATTTTCAAGCATTTAATGGAAAAAAATAGGCATGGGCACTTTTGCTTGAAATTATCCTGGTAGTTGCCAAGGTAATGCCACAGAAGTGGCAAATGCCAATTTTTAAAGGGAACTTCAAAAGAAATCCTGAGACAAAAAAAGCCTGATGAGTTAGTTAACAAAGAGGTACAGACTGTTTAAAGTGTGGAACAACTAGCAGTCAGACTAAAGTGATAAAGAGCTGAAATGTCTTTTGTAGAAGGAACCTATGATTTACAATACCCCTTAGAGTGCTGTTGGATTTTTAAAAAAACCAAAACTGACAAGTCCCCATTAAAGACTTGTAAAAAGTTTAGGAATKAAGTTATGAGAGCAACAAAAAACATAGGAAATAAATTATTTGCTTTCCTAGATAAAGAGGGTGTTATGGATCTGGATGTAGGTATCCCATGCTATTCATAATATTAATAAAAGGTTTCAAGAAAAGTACGGATATTGGAGTGAACACATTTATTAATAACAAAAATTATTCTCATGGTTGAAAGATGCAAAATGACCACACAGTACTCAATAACTGTTGATATTACAGGAATTAGATCTTAACATTTTTATAGGCAGCTTTTTGGAATTAGTAGTGCTCAGCAGGAATGAACATGAAAAAAAAAAATACTGAGAATAATTATGAAGTGAATGGAGTAAAAAGAAGAAACTGTCCTTAAAGACCTTGTGTWAATCCCCTGGATGAATATAGTTAGGGAACTTCCCCCTGCAAATGTCTATATAAGATTCATAAAGGCAGCCAGACAATCAAATCTGTGGTGTGTCTTCTTCAAATGTGATCAGCAAATACACTGTGATGAAAGGAGTGGCTGATCTATTGCAAAACAAAGCATTTCCCAGTGGAAAAATGTCTTGTTTGCCCTAAAGTTAACTTCTTCGTGCTTCTTTTCCAAATATCTAATGACAGCTTTTTGCAGTCCATGCTTTTATCCATGGTACAAACATGCAATAARCAATCAGTTTAAAAACTCAAGCAATACATATAAGTCTTCCTTATATAGCTATTCTAGAAATAAAATTATTTTAGATAACAAGTAGTTAATTTGTAGAAGATAAATAATTTTGTGGCAAACTCCAAAGAGGTCTCAGTCTAGCTCTTAAAATTTGCACAAATAAAACATATTCTTTCACTGCCAAAATCTTGGTAGACCAAATTTGCACCAATACCGGAAGAGCTGATGGGCCACCTTTAATCGCTGAAAGAAAATAAAAAAGGATTAGTTTGTTTTGTTAGAAAATTTTGTTTGTTCTTTCATGATTTTCTGTCAGCTTCATTCTAGAACAGAGTAATCCTGGAACAGATGAGCCACAAGGATTTCAGGGCTTTAACAGAAGATTTTATTTCCAGAGAAAACTGAACCATTACTAGAGAAAAAAGTGTGTAATATCTGTTAAACACCCAAAGAAAGCAACTAGCATTGCTAGCTAGATCAATGTCTTTTGTCATGGGTATTTGTGAACCGTATCAGTTCTTAAATTGCTGCCTATAAGTTCCTATCAATTATTTTCTGTCACTTTTCCTAATATGCTACATATCTCTAACAGCWACAGTGCGTATTTCTAGCTTTTCAATGGTTTAACTTTAGTCATCATGAATGTAAAATACAAATGGTATATAGTGATCAAACCCAGCGTTTGCTTCCCTCACTAATCCTCATTCCAAATATTAAGGATATCGACACTTTTGTCAAAGCGTTATCCYTCCGGAAAGAAAATGTGAAACAAAACCACAACAGTTAGGAAACCTGTAAAATGGATAAAAATGTGAGAAACACAAGAAATAGAATGTCAGGAATATCCATGYGACTTCATGAGTTGATGGACAGGAAACTGACCTTTGACAAGGTCAAGTTTCACCTCAGTCTGAAGGATATTAAAACCTGAACGAATCTTAACAAAAATCTGCTTCCTGTACTCATGGCTGGTTTAATACAGGAAATGTTTTTCAAGAGTTCAATACACATCTTTTCCATTCAGTCTAAATCAATGAAAATAGAGCCTAAGATCATAGAACCTCAACAACAAAGAGCCCAGACATTTCTAAATAAGGTTGCCTAATGATTTGCAACTCAGAGAGCTAAAAAAAGCATCAACACAAAATTCAACTATGATTGATGATCTCAACAATGAGATTCTGTTTCCTATAGAGACTCTAGCTGATAACTGGGGTTGATTGGTGGAAAAAAGGATTTGTAAGAACATAAAAATTTGTATTTATTGAGCTTTCTGCATAGATGCTTCTGTGAAAAGAGATCCTTGGTCAGGACTGGAACTTTGCTSTGATTCAGTTGGTAATTAAAGTAATTAGAAACTAACTTTCCACATCTTAAGTACTGTGCTCAGTTTTRCACCCCTCACTATAAGAAAGACATCGAAGTGCTGGAGGGTACCCAGAGAAAGGCAACACGTCTGGTGAAGGACCTGTGGCACAAATCTTATGAGGAGCAGTGAAGGTGCTGGCAATTTTTAGCCTAGAGGAAAGAAGACTGAGGGGAGACATCTCTGGTCTCCTGAAAAGAGGCTGTGTTGAGGTGGGTATCAATCTGTTTTCCCAAGTAACAAGTAAAAGGATGAGAGAACATGGCCTCAGGTTCACCAGGAAGGTTCAGATTACATATTAGAAAATTTCTTTACAGAAAGCATTGTAAACCATTGGAAGAGACATGCCAGGAAAGTGTGGAGTCACCATYCCTTGAAGTGTGAATAACACCCCAACTTTTTGCTTCTTTCTTTGTGGCTTGAAACTACTTTGTACCTTATGATTCTGGGAATTGGTGTGTTTGTAAATAGAGAAGTTCCCATTTCAGAAGATCATGTTGCAGTGTAACAGTGATTTTTCTTACATGGAAAAAAGACAAGGCATGGGTTCAGAGACTGAAAATCATTCTTGTACAAACACGTATTGTAGACATGAAAGATAATCTTCAACTGGCCAAGTGTATCTCTCTACAATGTAGTCTTTTACCTGTGAGCTAATCATCTGGACATTCTTTACAGGCAATGAAAAGGAACGGGTTATATGGGGCATGATTCATCTTCTAAAGTAGACTTAAAACTCTGATGGTAGAATGTATGAGAGGTATCTTAATCAAGCTTATTACAGGAAATTGCCTAGTACACTTTAATTCTATAAGATAACTACAATTAAATTACTGTAATTGCTGAAGAATATGTCAAACTTCTTGCCAAGAGCTATTAGACTTCAAATGATCTTAAATTTAGCAGCAGCCCAGTTGTTTTAATGGTTGAAAGAGCCATTCAGCCTGCTCAGTGTCTTTCCTAAATGTTTTTCTGAGGCAGTTTTTAGAGCTTACTCTACGTCAGACTGTATTCAAGGGGCTCCTTCTGTTTCCTTAGCAATCATCACTTTATTTTGTGCTGTGCAAGAGCACCTGTTCAGCTAGGTGAAACAGGAAAAAACCTTTTGTTCCCTGGGAGAATTAGAATCCAAAATTGTTCAAAGAAGTCAAGTCATGGAATCATAGAACATCTCAAGATGGAAAGAACCCATGAGGCTCATTGTGYACAACTCCCTGCTCCTGGCAGGACTACCTAAAATTAAATCATATGACTGAGAGCACCATCCGGTTTTTGCTTGAACTCTGACAGATTTAGTGCTATGACCACTTCCTTGAGAAGCCTGTTTCAGAGACCAACCACCCTCTCAGAGAAGAACCTTTTCCTAATGTCCAGTTTGAACTTTTCCTGATGTAGCTTCATTCCATTTCCTTGTGTCTTATCCCAGATCACCAGAGAGGAGATCATCACCTCCTGCTCTGCTGCCTCCCGCGGAGCAAGTTGTAGGCTGTGACGAGGTCATCCTTCAGTCTTTCTTTCTCCAAGATGAAYAAACAAGCTGATCCTCATAGCTTGYCATGGAGACCTTTCACCATCTTGTTTGCACTCCTCTGGACACACTTTGCTGTCCTTTTTGCATTGTCTCACGCAACACATGGTACTTGAGGCAGAGCCACACCAGAACAGGGCAGAGGGGGACAATCCCCTCCCTTGACCAGCTGGTGRTGCTGTGTGTGATGCACCCCAGGTCACAATTAGTCCTTTGGGCTGACTGATTCATATTCTGAATCATATTTGAGTTGCCATTGAACAGAAGTCTCCTATTCCATATGCCAAATCATTAAAACGCAGAGTTAGAGGTGGCTCTTCACAGAATCAGTAAATTTGGAAAGGACCAGAGTGAACCATTTGCTCCAACCTYCCATCTTAAGCAGGGTCATCCTAGAGCACATGGCACAGGATTGCATCYAGGCAGTCCTTGAATACTGCGAGTGAGGGAAACTCCACAGTCACTCTGTTCCAGTCACAGTAAAGAAGTCTCACACAGTAAAGAAGTTCGTCCATATGTTCAGGTGGAACTTCCTGTGCATCAGCTCCTGCTTGTTGTCTTTTCTCCTGTTTTTCAGTAAGGCTCCATCCTCTTGGATCCCTCCCTTCAGACACTTATAGGCAACTTTTTTAAAAAATATTAAACACCTGAAAAATTATGGCTCCCACATATCTTAAAATAATTAAAATATTTTCATATTTCAAATATCTTAAAATAATGGCACCATAATTATCTTWACTATTAATAGTAATGATTCCCTATATATTTATTTGGAAATATATCTCGGTTGAAGTTTTTTATTCTTCATTAATCACTTAACAATATAGACCAGTGATAACATTACTGGGATTTTTTCAGGTGCTGAATACAGTTTAGATTCAAAACAATAATGCTCTCATGATGCATGCATATCTTCACTTCTGCTATAAATATTGTGTTTACCTGCTTCCTCTTTCTAAAAGCTTTGCCAAACAAGTATCTCTGTGACTATAATGCTACAAGCTATAAAACWTTACAGAAAGTTTCTAAATAGAGAAGAAGATAATTCCGTCCTTCTTTTTGTCCTGAGATATCCTTTTTCTCATACCACTGTGTCAAGCTCTTTTTATCTGACTGTGCTTTCTCTTTCTTGTCTGTACCTGGACTCTTCTACCTGTCAGAATCTTGTATGAGTGTCTGTGCTGCTTGTTCTTTCTGGTTTCACAGAACTACACTGTGATTCTAAGTGGCTATAAAAAAATTAAACACTGAGGAAGGAGCTAAGCAGTCATTACAGTGTTTTTTTAACAAAGAAAGATATGTGAAAATAAATATATAATCCTGATTTAATTATTTTCTGTAGAGCAAAAGGATTATTAAAATAATGTCAGCCATCTGGAGCAATAAACGGAAATAAAATTATTCTTACTATTAACATAGCTTCATATTTTCTGTCAGAGGCATTTGGTGCTACTGTATTTTCCATATGTACATCTATTTTCTTACCTTACTCCTTTATAAACTTCTTTTGGTTTTTTGTTTTTTTTTTTTAAATTCTGGCTTTGCCCAACTCATAACATATTCGACTCAGAAAAGTTGACCTTGCCTTGTTGCGAAACCATTTTTGATTATTTGTATAAAAATGAGTCTCAGGATAAGAACTGTCTTGGCAAGCATATAACTTTAAGTTTTATGTGTTTGTTTTYTTAGAATACTTGAAAAAGACAGTTTAAGACCTGTACTCTTCTATTTTTTTGGGGAGGAAAGGATTTTGGTTTTTTTTCTCTTCCTATACTAATATGTAGCTTCTATTTTTCATGTGGTGAAATCCTKCACTCCTTATACAGTGAAATGTCTACAAATGTACAAGACTTTTGTCTGAGAAAGGGCCATAGTTCTGGTACTCACAGAATTTACAAGCTGTTTGACATTGTCTTATAATAATTAAATTACACTGTTGACTTTTTTAATAAACACAATCAATCTCTTTCAAAATGTAATGGGTTTGGTGTGGGGGAGGGGTTGCAAGGTGAATGTGCTTCCACTACTTGATTAATTGGTGTCATTACTGGTTAACTGCCCTGATTAAATATCTATTTAAATACTTCATTTTAGAGCTGGAATATTTTGTATTTTTATACAACTGCCTAATACCTGTTTCACTTGATTTCTTCACAGTATCATAGCTGACATTTGTACATTGCTTTAAACTGATTTTTTTTTTTWRSMAAAAAAAGTAATTTTTGGAGGTTATGTTAAGAATTAATCTATATTTTAAACCCAGAGTGTTTGTGCATGATGATCCCTAGAGTACTGATTCATCTCACCTCACTCGAGGCACTATTTGGAAACAATCTATGCATATCTGCACATTCCTGGTACTTCTGAATCCTTTGGGAAGGCATTTATTTTAATAAAGAGTGCCTGTCTCTCAGTAACAATAATTCAGGTAACTTATCTCTGTAAACAGTCACCTTAGTAATAAATCTAGAACTAGGAAGAATTAATCTGGGGATGATACCTAATGAAATATACTCCTTATTCTGTGGAATGTAGTGCCAGGCTGAAATATGGAAATGTTTTGACAACATTTCAAAGTATTCATGCTTCCTCCAAAGGAGCCTGTTGTGTGAAAAGCTATCTATTCATGATCATTGTATAAAGTTTGATCTTAGCTCAATGCTGAATTTTTAATTATTTTTCTCTGGGTAGTGGCCAAATGCTGTGAGATTTTTTTACTCCTTTCCCTCCAAAAAGGGCTAAGTTGTAAGATTATTTTAGGCAGCAATATTAAATCTCTTTTGAAAAGTAATTACTGATGCAAATAACCACTTCTACAGGKATTTAAATACCTGWGCARCACTTCTAAGTCAAAAGACATAGATTAAGGAACTCAGAAGGGATGCTAGGCATCTCTGTGGGAAGAAAAACCTCCTGTATTATATTGCAAACTTTTTGGAAAATAGACAAGCACTGAAAAGAAGGCCTCAGGTTTTTGGAAAGAGTAAGAATACAGATGGGATTTTGATAGCCAAAGACTTACAAATGTATGAGATGACTTGGTTTATAAAACCAAGTAAAAAACATTGGAACATTCAAGTTTGCACACAATGAACCAGCAAATGGAATAAGAACTCAGATTCTGAGTAGGATCCTGTCTCGTTCACAAGATGTGTGGCAATTAATGAACTTTCTGTGTTTATTGCAAGCTTAAAATGCCCAAGCTTAAAATATGCATTACCATGTATCTGTTAACKTCTAACTGTTCATTAAAGACAACACTTATGATCACTCCAGTCAGAGAAAAACATAAGAAAGAAGCAACCCAAAATCTCAATTATTTACAAATTAAAGCAACTGTTTATGACAGCTAAAATGAAATAGGTTTTATTTCAATTTTAAACATGGAATAACTCAAAAAATGTGAAAGCTTGTGTTTTTCTCCATAATTCATTCAGATTGCATTAGTATTTTTATAAAATAATTTTAGTAGTGTAAAAATATAGGTATATTCTGCTAGGGCAAGAAACAAATTATGTCAGTACCTGTCATCTGACTATCTTTTATCATAGAAACATTCTTGTAAGTATAGAAAGATGTTAACTTGGTATATATATAGGTGTATATATATATATATATATATATGAATAAAAAGAAAACTTTATATATATATATATGAATATGCATGTGGTTTACATGAAGAAATATACAAATATAATATGCTTAACTTATATATTGAGTATATACATCTATAGATGAAAACATACTTGGTATGAATTTCTAGATGAAATAATGCATATGTCTAGCACAATTTACATTTTCTAATTAACATCCTAACAATGAGCACCCAGCAAGTATTATCCAAGAAAAATGAAATATTTTTTCAGCCAGTTCCTTGCTGCATATGTTTAGTGGTTAAGCTTAACACAAAGTACAGGGGACAGTGCAAACACATTGAACAAAAATGGCAATGTTGTGCTGAAATGCACTAAAGGATAGTTATGCATATAAATTGTTGTCATTAATTCAGTTTCTRAAATCAATACAATTGCTCCCTCCTGAAACACTAGAGGTCAAGGGAATTGTATTTACTAAAATAAATTGAAGACAATTTTCTTTTCCTATCAGGGAAAAAACTTCTATTTGCAAAACACAAAGCAGAGGGGAGCAATACCTTTCCTTGATAGGGGAACATCCTGATAGCCCATGTGAGACTTGCAGAACTTTAGCTGTTATAAGCTTCCTCATCWGTACATTATTTACATTTTTATATAGTCTAGTAAAGTGTTATTCTTTTTCCAAATAAAACGTTCTTCAAATGTCTGAAAGGTTTTACAATTCTTTGCCTGTCATTTAGGTACTGTGCACGTTTAACTGTTCTTCATTCAAGTTCTTTTGACAACTTACTACTTATGGAACAAAACCCAGTGTRTATATTCTGGAAACATATTGTGAATGCCTGAAAGGACACCAACCAGGAACATTCAGGAATTCTTTTTATGCTGGGGATATAATGTGGCCATTTTTGCTGGAAGTCCTCCGAGTTATCCAAATTTTATTTTACTTACATTTTAGAATGTCTCTTCTGATACCCGAAAGTATCGAAGTGCATATTTAGTTGTTTTCTCCTTTTGCCTCAATTTCCATGGAACTGAAAATTGTATGTCATAGTCCTTAAGGAACTGTTTCTAGAAGCTTTGTAGTTATTTTATTTTTCTTAAACAATGAAATAATTTTCAGTGCAAACAYGTTATGTGCCACGATTATTTAAAAAGTACTATCTCATCTTATGTTAATTTAAAAAATACTTAGATCCAAAGAAGCGATAATAAATTATTTCCTTAAATAAATAATATACTTTGCATCTTAAATACATATTTTGTTAATCTTTTCACCCAAGACCCTCAGTTTTTCTCACACATCATATAGTGTAACATCTATCYAGTTTCATATTAATATTTACAACTCGAGATTTCTTATCCATATAGGGACAGATGCAATTCTTATTTAATCCCTATATAGGTTACAATTCCATGGCCTTKGATGGGAATTTGTATTTGACTGTTATAAAAAATCTCTGTGTCATAGTGGAGTGCTTCCTGTWCTGGAAAACTAAACAATACAACCACCAACCCCACACTTCACATTCCAAAATATCTTCAAGTCAGGGCTGTTCAGTAACATTCTTCTAATGCTGTGAGTGTTATTTCAACAAGGTTTCAGCATTATTTACTTGTACTTTGGATCTCAACTTTATATTTGCCTTTAAAAACCATGCATATGATTTTATGCTAAAATAGTCTGGTCCACTTTCAAAGACCTAGTGCTTGAAAATATCTTATTTCTGGAGCCCAAACAAAAACCAAAGATTTAGAATTACTGRATTACAACAGTCTACAATGCACTAAATAGGGAATGCTATTATGGGAAATCCATGTTGCGGAGACTAGAAGTGAGAATGCTAGGTGGGAAGAGAGCTCTTTAATAAATCAATTCCAAATTAATAAATCTCAAATGAGTAAATCCCTCTGACATTCAGCCATAAAATTCAACTGCTGTTGAATTACTTATTATTACTGATAACATGGGAACCAAATGCATGRGGAGATTATGCTCTAAAAATAATATTTAAAGAACTTAACATATTTATTTAAACTGAAGAAACCTAAAGTAATAGAAAGCAAATCTGGAATTCTGAGCCTGTGATTTTTGTGCTCAATGCCCAGAGCCTGACCATAGCAGTGTATAAGGAAGAGTGCTAAAATAAAGATTAGGRTTGCCTGCCCTAGATGTGAGAGCAGTTGGAGATCAGCCCCACTAYCCACAATCCCACCACCCTCCGTGGTCTCTGATGCCAGAGCACATTTCCCTACCACCACGAAAATGAACAGCTCATTTTTAGCTCTTGCTAAAAGGATGTCCTGCTTCAATATTGCAAGAGAAGTTGAGAAATAGATAATGCTTCAAGTTGGAGGCCCCATTTTCTACTCTTAAAAAAAAAAAAAAGAAAAAAAAGTTTATTTTACTTAATAAACCTTTTTCCTTTTCCATTATTTGTTTATGAAGTGCAGCTGGACCAGATGACCTCCAGAGACCCCTTCCAATATCAACCATTCTGTGATTCCATGATTCTGCAGGCTTTAGTTCTGTCAAACCTGGTGCACAGTTCATATATGCTTATTCAGGACATAAAAATAAATATTAAACCTCGTAATTGAGGTTGGCACTGACACTAAGGGTTTGTCATGGGCACTCCACACATTTTAACCTGCTGATAATGTTTCATTTTTTCCTTCCATCTTGTTCTTTCTGCAACAAGTTTGCATGACAATGACTGMACAATATTATTATATTAAAAAAAAATGATGCAATTTTACATGAAGGCACTTCATTTTATATACATGACCAACAGTAATTTAGGGCTAGATTCTTCTCCAGATTAAAAATATATRTGCAATTCAGCCTAAAGGACGAGCAAAACTAAAAGTTATTTGATTCATTCTAAAGAAAATACATAGACTTTTTCATCTCAACACCACTGAGACTGTATTCTCGAGTAAATCTCCATTTACTATAAAAAAAGATTTGATTACTGGTTCACATGAAAACCTTGCTCTTATATACTTAAAGAGGGGTGATCAAAACGTGGGACCAAATTACTCCTGTGAGCTGTATGGGCAATGGGAAGGCATATTTAACAAAAAGTCTGTTTTATCCTGAATAAGGTACCTGCCACATGTCAGAAAAATGCAGCACAAGAATACAATTTGCATTCTCTGTAGGGAACTAGCCCAGGTATAAACATCCTCTCTGAAGTCTACAGAAAGCTGAATGTCTGTTATTTGATAAATAGACCAGAAGTCATATAACCAATAAACTACAAGGAAGCCCATACTGTACTAAATATCCTTGCTAATGCTTGAAGCACAATATTATTATCAGGCAAAGAAAAAACAAGCAAGCAAACRAAACACCTGCAGTGTGTGATAACCATGCAATTTCTGAAATAAAAACACCTCAGGGTAAATATTTAAAACTCAAATAATTTCTCAAGCTATTGTTCGGGATACAACATGTCAAACATTGTTCACAATTAGAGAAAGTAAAATCTGAAAGTAATTTAAATGTGTTATTGTTGATAGATGCTAACAACAGGGACATTATCTTTTCTTTCAGWGTAATTTGTTTGATGCTTTTTCTGCTCCTTGCTTTTAAAGTGTCTCATCTAAAGTGAGTGCTGTAAGGCTATTTCCTGTACCCAAGGTCAATCTAGAAGCAGGTCTTTGCAAGATTATTCTTAATGTCTGAAAATCTCTCTGCCTTCTGTAAGCCAAACAAATGTCTGTGTTTGTTTTCATCCAACCAAAACTATTTCATCTTTCCTGCATGAGTRTTTCTTCATTCATTCTTTGCAGCTGCTTTCTTCCTTCTGTCATGGTCTGCCTCGGGTCGGTGCCTCAGGATTCTCCACTTTTCACTTATGCAATTTCCTTTTTCTTACGGCTTGGGTTAGTTACATCCGATATATGCTGTGTAATCTGCAAATCAGTGCCCACATATCATGTATCTGAAATACATCCCAGTTCTCACCAAGGAGTTGATGTTAAATATGGAAACAAAGGCAAATAAAGTTGAGAGGAATAAATGTATTGAAATGAAAATTACCAGTGCTAACACAGAAATAAAACTAAAGAAGGGCAATGCAATAAATTCGTTTTTCTTCAGAAAAATGATTTATATGTTACTGACTGCTCTGACACAGGTGACATTTGAAACCAAAAGTAGTTTGAATAGAATAATTTTCAAATCTGGACTATTGTCATATGTCTGAAGAATAGCAAATACTTAAGTAGGTGGGAAAAGCAAACCAAGACAATCTCAATAGGCTATCCTCTATAAGATTTAGATTACATTAGGAAGAAAAGAGTAAAATACTGCATTGATTTACAAATATAAATTATGCCAGAATAATCTTATATATATATATATATATATATATATATATATATACACACACTGAGCCTCTAAAGCAAGAAAATGCAGCAAACTTTATTATCTGGATTTCAGCAATATAATATATGGTCCCACATGAGATTTCATATCTCAAGGTGGAGATATGGGGATTAATTAAAGTATTATGAAATTCATAAAGAGCTGAAAAAAAAAACCAAGATAGCAACTGGTCCATCAGGAGAAATACAGAGCTGAAATGTTAACACTGGGATTTCTKAAGATTACCCTTGAGACTAAGCTTACACAGTTTTTCAGTAAGAATTTAAACACAATATACAGGAAAACTCAGAGGAAATTTTTGCCTGAGTTGGAAAAATCATTTATATATAAGACAATAGGAATATTTCTCTCTGTGAGGACTGGATAAGGGACAATATCATGAAACTTAATGATGGTGAGCACAGAACAGAGATATGTCTACAAGGAAGATGCTTTGCTATAGACAGAGTTTTTCAGCTGGAAATGAAAAAAATCAGACAAAGATTTGGTATGAGGATTAATCTGATACATCTGATRAATAGCAAAGGACAATCTGAAAGCTGTTAAGGAAAGAATTATATCAAAATCTTGTATTTCCATTAAATACTGTCATACAAGGCGTCATACTGATATCATCTAGAGCCCTGTGTATACTTCTGCTCATTCTTATTTTAAAAAGATTAATTTTAAAAGGAAGAGATACAGAAATGGCTTTTAACAAAATCAGGAGAATGAAGACCATTTTATTTTATAAGAGGAGAGTAAATGAATTTCATTTACTAAGGCTACCAAAATTGCAGTCAGGAGAAGAAATCTAGATACATTACAAAGACATCAGGGGAATAAACACTGGGGAAAGAGGAAGATGTTAAGGTAAAGAGTGGTGTTGAATGAAACAAGTGCTTGTCACTGATCATCAGTAAATTTAGTCTGAAATTTTAGGAGATGATTTTTCAGTGATGTGTAAGGAAAATTCCAATATATCCTTGCAGTAGAAGCAGCAGCAACTGKGAATCAAATTCATTGCCATGTAATGCCTGATGGGTATACCTGTAACATAAAGGAACTGTATTCAGCAAYCTATGAGATCATTTAAAAGCCTATGATAATGAAAAATTACCTCTTTCAGTTAAATTTTGTATATTTCTTTAGAATTGTAGCATAATAAATATTGATGATAAGAGTACCACAATTACTTCATCACAGTTCAGATACTGGAAGATAAAACCTTTGCTGAGTGTGATGTTATGTTTTGAACCAAATAATGACCATTTAAATTTTTTATAAAAGCTTCTCCGATTTCTTATTCTCAGAAGACAGTAAACCTTAATATTTATTTTATAGCATTCCAGTATGTCTGCAGTCCTTGCCTTGCCACCGTTTCAATTAACATGGACGATGCTAAATTATTCTTAATACATGCTGTTTACAGGAATTAAACTTTTTAATGAAAGGCTAATTTTTAAATAACTAAGATTACTGTCATGAGCTACATAAACTGATTTTCCTAGATGAACTGCCAGAGTTGTTCTTTGGAGGCTGCATTAAAAACCTATATTGTTAGCAAACTGTGAATGAAAAATAATTACATGTATGTTATGCAGAAGAAAAATAATCTGGTGTTTATTACTCTGTAGGCTGATGAAATTGGGAAGGATAAATGAATGTGCTGAATAAAATATCACTTAGCAGAAGAGTATTCAAAGTAAATATCTACTAATATTAACCTGCCTGAAGAAGAGCTATTCTGGAAAGAGATAACTAAAAATACTAACTAACTAGCTAACTCAAGTTTTTCATTATCTCAAAATTTCTAAGTGTTTTTTGGTGCTTCTTTACTTTCTTACTTACAATGTTAACTTAGTTTCATATTAAAAAAAAAAAAAAAAAAAGGAAAGAGTAATTTACTCACTTTTGTCAAACAAACATTGTCTATTTCTATGATGAAGGGGTTCCTTAAAGGTACAAACTCAACAGATCCCTGCTGCTCGACATGCATGAAAGCTCATCCTGCCTAAATTTTGACACCAAAGGGACCCCCTATTGCAGGAGCCAGTCTCCTTCTGTGCAGTCCTTATTTGACAAAAACTTGCATAAAGTTGGAATTACCTCACTCATTCTTTCTTTTGGCAATTAAGTGGCAAAAAAAATGATTGGGGAAAAGTCAGACTTTAGGTGTTGATTCAGCAGAGTCCTGAAGTACGTCCCAAAATGCTTTAGCAAGTAAGACACAAATGCCTTAAGTTATTTAGAACCCTAAGTGCCCTTGAAATCCCTGGAAATTGCACAGTCACCTTCCTTTATGGAGTTCTACCTTCTGACAGATAGTGCAAAGAGATAAAATACTTTAACATAAGGCTGAATTGCCTTAGAGTTATGTGGCTCCCAAATGTAACAGATCTATAAAGCTCCTTWACATAAATGGCTTAAGAGAGCTGGTGAATGAACATTTTCTACATAAAAAATTAAGGCTGCAGGTGCACTAGGGCAGATGCTGTGTATGCTTGGTAGTATTTACAAAACTGAAAAATAATTCTTTRAAGATTCAAACTATAGGGCTGAAAGCACAGATTTTAAAATATTTGCTGTAAATTAAATGGGGAGTTGTTTTTGAACAGTTGTTTTTGGTTCTGAGTTTCTTTTATAGTCAACATGAATATAGTTTAAAAAAAGTACAGGGATTGGTAAATCAACTCATAAATCTTTATCCAAGAGGCTAGGAATCTGTTCATCACAATTTACCAAATTTATTTCATGATTTACTTGGTAATGAGACTCAGAAAATAYAACACAAGTACATAAAAACATTTGTAAAATCAGTTTGGAGGTGTGTGCTCAGGGCACAGATACTAYATATGGTCATAGCTGGAAACAGCTGGATTTTATCAGACACACAGCTAGTTTTAAGTCTATTTGAGAAGGAGTTAGATTATTTGCTGATTTCTAAGAACTGAGTCAAAGGAAAAAACCTCAAATTGATAAATAAACAACATTAATTATATTTTATAGTTATATATATAAATAATAACTAAGTGTTAAAATCAGGCATAAATTTACTAAATACACAGAAAGCCTAAAAATACAAGACAACTATTCTATAAAACAACATCTTGAAATTTGATCAAACAGTAAATTAAATATGTCTAAATACTCACAAAACATAACACTAGATGTATTACTTATAGCATATGTAAACCGACATAACTTAGTAAGGAAAATATCCAACACCCAGTATCTGACCATTCAAAACTTTGGTCAAGCTTTTGTCCCCAAATATGTATTTTCCTTTTATTGGCTGAAAGGCAGCACTGCAGCCATATCTAATAGACTAACAATCAGATTTACAATACAAGGTGTCAAGGTTAAATACATGCCACTGTTTTTTATAATGCCTGTGAACACTGGACATGTTTTTCATGGGAGCAATTATACTCAGATTTGCTTTCAAGAGAGAAAAATATCCTCTTTATATTTTTATCCCTTGTTTCTCCCACTGGAGTGTTTCAGTATCTTCACAGGCCCAGAATAAGTTGAAAATAGTGATATTGACTACTGATGGATACTCTCTGTTTATCTTATTCAGTTTTGGGAGTCCAATGTGCTGAATATTCCACACCACTGAAAATAAACTACTAAAAGGATTGTCACAGACATTTGGTTATTCCTGTGGCAGTGCCCCAAAAAACCAGACAGGGCTGAATTTCCAGTTTGCATTCTAACATACGTGCTGTCCTGCCTAGGCTGTGAGCAGGTTACTGTGGTTTTGTTAAAACTATTTAATTGCATCTCCTGATTACTGCTCTTCCTGAAAGTACAGTTGCCAAGTGTGGGTTTCTTACTGGTCTATTGCTTTGCAAATAAAATGCATTTATTTAAATTACCTTGGTAGTGCTCTGATAATTTTAGATATACTCTAAATTACAAATACACCACCAGTCCTGGTGATAATATTCTAAAAATTATTTTCTATCAAGAATTACTGACAAGTTTGAGGGTGTTCCAGTCCAAATGTGAGGTATAAACTGCATCTCCTTGGATCACTTGCATCTTAATACAGTGAAGTTTCCCACAATCTGAGCTGCCTTTCAATATTGCTTGACAGATGGAAYGAAGTAATGAGTTACAAAATATTTCTTATTCTTGCAGAAAGATAATGACAYCTAAACCTGGTGTTTCTCTAAAAGGACATTTTTTAAAGGAGTTCTGCTTTTTGGTTTTGTTGAAATAGATAGCTATGAAATTATCTACATTATATGATACAGGCAATTTGGAGGACAATCTTTCTTGAAACTAATTTTTGAGATGTATACGCTTTTGAACAGAATGAAAAGAATGCTCTTGACTTATAAACAGAAGAATTACTTAAAGCATTGGACATACTGTATAAAAAAAATTGAAATAGCTAAAAAATAGCTTTTATCTAAAATTAAGTGCTTTTGTGCAACCAAGGAGCATAGTTAAAAAAAAAAAAAAAAAAAAAAACCAGGTATTTCTATTCAGTACCAGGATTACATATTGTTCTGCAAAATAGCAGTGAAGCGGAAAAACATGAGGATATTTATTTCAGATCAGACATATGGATAGAGTTAATGTGTTCTAAGTTAGGCCTCCGAAAGTGTYGAAACTGGAGCCCTCAAAAGTCTTTTTATTTACTCAACAGAAATAATAATTTTAAGAATAAATTTCATTTCAGTGTGGGTCAAATAAATAAGTGACTGAAGATTCTTCTCCATTGACTGTAAAATGGGACATTATTAACTTTTTTGTACTTAAAATTGTAATTAAATATATATTAATTACAYATATTATATATATAGTAATATGTACTTATTAATATAGAATTATATATGAGTATACATATATCTCAGATATAAATGTAATTAATATGCAATTTACTGGAAATTCCTAATAGATAAAAATCTATTTCAGTAAAAATCATATAARCTTTAAATAGGAAAGAAAATAACAAAAGGCTGTATTGCAGGTGCACTTTCTTATATTCTTTTCCTAATAAAGACCTTGACTTAACAGTTTCATATTATAGATCTTTGGATCAAATGTAGTCATGAGAGGAAAGGTGTAAGGGATTTTTAGAAGGAAGAGTACTGGTGGCTCTATGAAATGTCCCATCTATTAAAATGCCCTCTTCTCTTTCTAGCAGAAATCATATCATGTTACACACTCTGCAGATAATCAGCTAGATTGGATTAATATCACACAGCAACACTGAATGTATTTTTACTTGGACTTAATTTCTAGGGAAGATGAAAACATCTGATATGAATTTCCTTCATACTMAACAAAATGTTGCTTTCTGTTTCAAGTTGTGGAAAATCTTTCAAGTTTGTGGAAAATCTTGATGGGCTGTAAATACGCTTACATAATTACCACTTCATGTTGCAGAGTGTTGCTTGAAATGGCAACCATAAAGATAGTCAGCACAGAAATTTGTAAGGGTAGTCCTACCAGGGAAGTGCTGGCCAGGAACTTTGAGTCTTTGGTTCAGTTCCAAGGTCTGATGTAACCTTAACTGTGTGGTCTTTGGCCACAACTGTAGAAATGGAGATGCTACTTTTCTGTCACCATTGGATTTCGTAATAATAAATGGACTCATGTTCGTGAAACATGGAAATAACTGCATTGATGGTGGCCATGCAAAGTAATAAATGTAATGTCAGTTTGTTAGAAAATGATTCAGCTCTAATCAAAATAAATATCTACACCAAAACCAGGAAGMAAAAAATACAAAATGTTTTGTGTGTGGTCTAAAGAATATAGACAGCATAGACGTAGTTAATTTGGTTTTATATTGTCATCAAAGCATATATAGTTATTATAATCCTTTGTTCTATCTACTACAGAAAAAAGAGCTGCCTTTGTTTTGTATAACAGCGATGTTAACAATCAAGTTTCTTAAATGACCGATCTTAGCACAGGAATAGAAATTTGGTATCTCTTTAAAGAGCTAAAAGCAAAAGGTCCTTAAGAGAATTAAAATGTTTCTTCACATTATGCATATTTTATACATAAAGCTGCAGGAGATACTTGTTTAAGCTTTTTGTTGCAAAAGGCAGTGAACAGAGCGAACAGAGCATTTAAGAGGGGTAAAATATTTTATGCAAAAAGTGTAGCACTGAGTACCTTTTAGCAAAGATATATTTCTAACATAATGATGCTAGCTATACATTTCAAGTAAAGTTGGCTCTTTCCCATGATAAAGGCCTGAATGACACAGAGAGAAACTACCCCRTGTTTCTGCAAAAGGAAAAATACCAAACTTCTCACAAAGAAAATACAGGCAATTTTCTTTTCCACAGACATCAAAAATGATGAAGCCTATTTCCTACATTTCTGCATCTTGTAGTTGATTCACTTCCATTGTTGGCTGGAGTATTTATTATGTGTCTATATGACACCAGTCTTCAAAGCTGAGAGAAAAAATCAGAATATGTATCATTGTGATCAAATACTTGCCTTCCTTTTTCTACTGTTCCTGAATTTTTGGGGTAGAAAATTTCACACATAGGTCTAACAATAAAAAAACTCCTGTATCTCCCTTCAGAGAATTGGTCATACAGCTGAGCAATACAAAGAAACAGAGTAAATGGAACATGCAAATTCAAGCATCTTACTGATTGAGAAAAGTATGGGTGCAAAGTTATCTGTGTCAGAGAGAGTTTCTGCAGGAAGGATCGAGTCTAGAGACAGATTTTAATTACAAATTAATAACAATTAGTACAATTAGTTTAAAAAAATAAACTCAAAAAGTCATCTACTGTGAAATTGTTCAGATGAAATTTTTCACTGTCTCATTGATGGATAAAATTGATTTTAGGCTTTGTAACACAAAGACAACAAAAGAAACACTTGATTATGTTTAAATTACAGACCTTTATGATATTGACTGGACTAGTGGAGTGCATATTGTGGATATTTACTCTCTTCCACCATTTATTACTCAGATGCAGATTTTTCTGTTTACAAGGACAACTGTGATTTTTAAATCAAATATTCAGTTAATAGGAGTGAATGCTTCTGCRAAAGACAAGTGCTACAATAATGCAAATACAAATTTCATGAAGGATGGATAGAATGTTTGCAAGCACTTGTTAACATTTTTGAACAATAGAAGTCTCATATGTTTGTCATAGAGACCTACCAATGAATCAAGAATTTCCTGCTGGTTCATCATTTCCTAGAARGAGTATTCCTTGTGTCAGGACTTCTATTTATTTATTTATTTAGCAAGAATTCTCAAGAAGGTAGATAAATGAAATTATACCAGATAAAATATGAGCTTTCCTTCCTATTGTCTGCCAATGCTAGAAATCATTCATGATAAAAACTTATAAATGCTTGTGGACAAAAGAGGATTAAGAGTAAACTCCCTGAGAAGCGGCACATCTGGAATAACATACATGAATTTTGTGGGTTTGGCTCTAGTCCTGATATTTAAATCCTCTCTGTTAAATGCAGTTTCGTTTTATTATTATCAAAGGGAGGTTTTGACAGAAGTACTTGAGTCTACAACCAGGATTTAGCCCACGTAATATAAAGCAGAATATAAAGTGGAGCTAAAACAGCAGAGTTTCAAAGTGAGATGTGAAAAATATTCTTCATTCTTCTAATCTAATACATGTTGCCAAATTCTAATTAATTTTAGTAGAAAGTSAGTTAGTGAAACACCTTACACATTAAACATTGTGCTAAAGTGCTCTAACACTATTTTCAGTATTAATRTTTTTATTTCTGCAAGGGGACTAAGAGTTAAAGTCTACGGCAGGAAAAYTCTTTTATTTCTGCTCAGAAAACCATTATAGCCCTTTCCTCACAAATGGAGAAGGTGAAAATGAAAATCTGTCAATACCCATGAAAATAAGGACTGGKCAATATATTGTCACAGCCCAGTTGTCACCAGTATTTAGTAGGGTTAACTCTGCGATAAACACAGGGAGATAAAGACATAAGGTGTTTGCATAGGTCATGATGGATTAATTTCTCTCAAAGGGCAGTGCAAAAGCTGAGTTAGGGAAAGCCAATCTGTGACTGACCAGCTCCTTTCACATTGTTTCCCTAATTAACTCACACTTCAGGTGTGGTACTAAGACCAACTATAGTTAAGCTGCTGTAAATTCCAGTGCAGTTCATGGGATATTGTTTACTT
>NW_026623427.1:187879-219447 GCF_030028575.1 Malurus melanocephalus
TTTTTCAAGCTGTTCTGTCTACAAACAAATTCCTCTTACTCTTTCTGTAATATTCCTCTCAATATTTTCATTTAGACTCACCCATTGATAGGGAGTGAAAAGTGTCTGGAAGCTTTTCTAAAGACTGATCTTAGAAAGAGATGATATTTTTGATCAAATCTGCAATCACAAATGTACATTAAAAGACCCCATCCATAGACACTGTCACATTATATCATCTTTGCAGGCAAACCAAACCACATAATTCTTAACAGAAAGACTAAAAAATGTAAATAAATATAGAATCTGTATTATACATAAAACTTTAAAATATGAGAATTGAGGATTAGACTCAGTGCATGCTTGTATGGATGTTATCTGAATTTGAAAATAATGTAATTCTTTTTTATGTTTCAGAATGTGGGGAGAGATTAATCTGTCAGATTAAAATGCCCAGATTTAGATGTATACATGTAAACCATGTGACAAAAGTCAGTGGAGATCTACAATTTAATGTAGCAGCCTCAGTTGGGGTTTCAGATCTGAGATATTCTGAGGTAGCTTTTATACCTAAAGTAACTTCCAATCTTCTTCTCAAGAAAATTAAAGACTAACCCACAGATCCTCAGCAAAACCTGGTAGCCTTATGTGGAYACCTTGAAAATTCACAGATACCTCAGATACCTCACACGTAAACAACAGCCTTTGACACAGAACATGTCAACAAATGAGTTTAGGGCCTGAATCATCAGGTTTTCTGCTCAAATGCTTTACATGTTGCTTATGCTAAGGATGTCTAGTGCAAATTGATAGGATCAGGTTCCAGAAAATGTTGCAGTTTCCTGGTTTTCTTCTTCATAAATGTGAACAAGAATTATGATGCTGCTTCTCTTTTATGTAGCAGTCTAACAATCAGAGTAAGAGGAAAGAGAAAAGGAGAGCTTTCTGCTTCTTCATGGTCTTCAATATGTAGATAGTTGGGTCTTCTACTTCCTGCTGGTGTGCCCTGACCTTCAACTKATCATGGTGCACTCCCCATCCATCCACTTTAGGATATAACACACGAGACATTCTGAAGGCCAAAGAGATTCAATACTGACTTTAGAGAGTTCATCTGGTACTTACTGAAGATATGTCAGTTTATACTGCAAATTATGACTGGTAAAACACCCTTTCTACCTTTCTCTTTGAAAGAAAATGTCCACAGCTACAGGAAAATGTTGCTGATATGCATTAGGCACTCTGAGGAGACAGAGGCAGAATWATATCTAAGGAGATATTCATTGACCAGACTGATAGTGCAGGCATCCACATCAAAGTCTGTTACCAGAAATTGCTGTCAATAGGAAGAAATATGTTGGTCTAAAGCATTATCACCTGATAAAATAGATATTTATAAATAGGTGATGAGAGATAAGTAATTCCCAAAATAAGATCCAGTCCATCTAACATTAGAAATCTAAGTTAGGAGAATAAATCCTCCCTCTGGAAGCGTTAAAGGGGAGCCATTAGGCTAAGTGTGCAAGGAATGAATAATTGTTTTCAACAGCCTTAGGGCCCTAAAGTGAAGGCCCAAGTTAGGCAGTACTCTTTCCCCCATTGCTACATCTTAATGGATTCCATTTATATGGGAAACAGTGAGATTTTTAAATTGGGACAAATCAGGGCATGTTCATAAGCATAACTCTAAGTTTCTTAGGAAATGCGGTGAAATAGTAAGTAGAGGGCTTTTCTTGTGAGAAATGTTTTGGGTACAGATTTGGACTTTAGTTTTGGACTCACTTCTTGCTAATGCTTTTATTAGCTRTCACCTTACTCTCTTAATACACTACAGCAGGAGCTCACTGACTAGCGCAGGATTCTAGGTGGTGCCTAAATTATGTTGATTTTAGGTATTGATGTCCTTTACTGGCTGTATTTCGAACAKAAAGAAAGTTATATGAAAATTCTCAGTCACTGAGGAAAAAAAAATGAGACGATTACATACAAGTGAAAACAGGAGGCTCACATAAAGCACAGCTTTAGCTATAAATTTTATTATTGTAGCAAACAGGGTGTTTTGTCCTCTGAAAATATGAATGGGGGTATCAACTTCTTCCTCTGGCAGTTACTTGTGAATTTGATGATAGAACACTGACTCTTTATATACAAGGGCCTTTTGGATGGTTTCTTCAAAGGCTCAGTTGCTTGTAAGGGTACCAAGACTGGCAATAAATAACTATTACCATGCCAGTCTGTTTCTAGGATGGTGTGCCTTATGTGTAYTCACTTGCACAATACGCTGAATCACATGAATTTCTCTGCCTATTGTATTTTAATAACCCTTATGAACTGGAGTTGGAGTGTAGATTTGAGGCTGTTTGYTAGCTATACCTGTAGGATACTATGAGCAACTGATGATGAATTAATATTTACTCAGCTGTGTATTTTGCCATCTCCAACCTGGTTGCAGTTTACTAAAACAAGTATTAACTTGCATAATTGTATTCTGCAAATAGCTCATCTTATATTCCAAAATGCCCAACGCTGTCTTATAAAAGTGAGGATAGAGTCTATTTCCCCAAGTCACTAGTTCATTAAAAGAATTGGACTCCCTTTGTTTCTGTATGGTGTTTGCAATTTGTTTCTCCAAGTAATTCTGCAGTGAGGATGCTCTTTGTAACAGCTGGTCTCTTCTATAAAGGGGCCTAGATGCTAGATTCACCCATTTTTCTCTTAATTCTAACTATGGAGCACTGACCTGATAAATGAATTTTTCCTAGATGTTGACTGGCAATTCCTTGTGTACCCTTGAGGATATATCCTTTGTGGTGACACAAATGAAAATTGCAAGCTTCCAGAACAGCCAGACCTAAACATCTGTCCAAGTAATACAGRAAATTATCCATCTCCTCTTGTTTCTAGTAGTTCTGGGTAAATTCCTGTGCAGAATTTTACTTCTAACACCTGGAATGCATTTGTAACATTAGATATGGCTCTGTTCCAACAGTACAAATATATCATCTTAAAGAAGTTCATGCAGCTAAATGTAGCTGCTTCTGATAATAAAAAWTTATCCACATTTTTATTGGAACCATTTGTGTATAAAATATTCAATTCTGTTGATGTTCAGATTAACTATACTGTTATTTAGTGCCTTGGAAATGTTTTCTTTCACACTGTGTAATAACCCTTTGGTTGATTTGGCCCCAATGGAAGATTTTGCCCTAAGTGTATACTTGGAAAAAATAACATCTGTTCCTGTAAAAATAAATTTGAGAAAAGGCAATTAAATAACACAGAACATTTGTGACTGTGTTAACTCCATGAGGAATTCTTGATAGGATCAGGACCTTTGTGACATAACATTATGATGATATATATGGTCTTTAACCAGATGTCATAAATACTCAGAGTAAGTCTCAATAAAGAGGAAACATTTCAAAGGAACATTCATCCAAACAATTATAATTTTAAAAGACTGTTTAGTTAAAGAAACAAGGAAAAATTGAAATATGAGAGTAGGAAGAAAGATTATTATTCATCTTCACAGAAATGATGACTTACAAAGAACATCAGATCCTCCTGACAAATGAACTCAGAAGTGGGTGTCTGACTTACTAAGAAACTGATTCATTCCTTTTGAAAGATGTAAAAATTCRAAAATATCTTAGTTTCTAAACTTACTTAACATAATTACGACACATATGAAATTGAAATTCATATTAAGAAATGGAATAGGTGACTGCTTTTGTCTCATATGGAATTTGCACTGGTATTCAATGTTAGGAGTAGTTACATTTTAGTGTATCATGAAGAACTCTGACCCAATCATGGAATTTATACAGAACGTTGCTTTTTAGAGCTATAGTTCAATCCAGTAGTTTCCTTTTCCTAATTCATATTTCAACAAAACAGATTCTGAAATGGCAGGGCTTATTACCCAGGATTTCAATTTTGCAACATATTACACACATGATTAGCTTCAAGAATATAACCACTCATGCTGCATATGAGCTCACCAGTGTGGCTATGTCAGATAAAGACCTCCATGAGTACAATGGGACAGTCTTAGTTGTGATTTGACAAAATATGTTTGCATATAATATATATATTATAGCTATATTTATGTTCATAAATATGTGTCCCTAGCTAGAATTTTTCCCAGCTAGTTGAAAAAAAAAAGTCTAAAAATCTAAAATGTCTAAAATCAAGACTATCGAGCATCTCTTTCCCATCTTTGCTGTTTAATTCCCTCCTGTTTATGAATTYCCTCCTGTTTATGAGGAAGAGAAGACTTAGGTGGGCCTATAAAGTAGGAATTTGTAAAATGAGGGCTAGATTTATACTCTTCAAGAAAGTGTTMAAATCATGGATTAGGAGATGAGATTGAGCTGTGTAAGTATAGGTCACTAGTACCAATTCTTGTGGCTTGGTGTATGTCTTGTGTGCTCCCTGTGAATATCTCAGGCAACATGCATCACTTCAAACTAGTAGATATCTGTGATTAACTGGCTRAAATAAGATCAATATTACACAGATACCTAGGACGCGGATGTGTAAATTAAAGCAAGACAAATCATACCCACAGTTACACAAAACATAGAAGACAGACAATGAGGAACAATCATTTCAAATTTGTTGTGGGTGATCTCCAGCGAGAACTACCTATCCTACATGTGTGTTTATATTATGTACATCATTCATGTCCAGATGGTACAGAAAATAGTATTCAGTGCAAGAGACASTTCTGAAACAGGCAAAATAAAGCTGTGCTACTATGGGTCAATCAACAGCAGATGTTCTTGTTCCTGCTCTCTTTCCTTGCTCATGTGTCCTTCCATGTTCTCTTCTGCTTTTGCAGTTTCACCTTTTCCTCCATGCCAAGTATGTGCAGCCACTGCCAGGGTTTAATCAAAATTACTAATTCAGCTGAAAAATAAACCTCTTTTGACTTTCCAATTTAGTTTCCAATTGATTTAGAGGGCTAAGAAAATGCACAGAGTAGTCAAAAAAGGTCAGGTACAGTGGCTRATGTGGAGAAAAGGAAAAGGAATAAAGGATGGGATCAGAATAAAAGAGAGGGGGACAAAGACCAGGAAAAAGGAAGGGGCTGGGTTCAGTAAGAAGGAACAGGACTTCCTCTTTTGTTGTCATCAACTCATGTACTTAGATCATATGYGCATGAAATCAGAGACCTTTTTCAACCTATTTTCTGAAACCTTGTATTCAGTGGCAAAGTAGAAGGAGAAATGAGGTTTTTTTACAACTCATTGAGAAAACATTAATTAGTCACTAAATTACAGGAGATGTTATCTAATCTAACAGAGAGATATCCCTGAGCAAGTAAAATAATGCTTACTTTAATTAAGAAGAATAAGCAAACTGTCTCTTGAATAAGGAGGAAATAAAAGTTTCAGGTAGAAAGATTAAATTTGTCTGAACCCTTGGAKGATTTCAAAAGTGAGATTGGTTGCCACAATTCAGCAAGGAAATCTAATCTATAGTTAATTCAAAAAGTGTTAGTGCAGAAAGAGGGAATGCCTCAAAGCCATGAATACTGGCAGAAAGTCAGATGGATAAAGGTGAAACAGAGTGCCTTTCATATATATAGATCTGTAACATTTTGATGTGTTTTAGATGTTGTGGATAATATCTTTATTTACATCTGATATTAATTTAGTTTTAATTAGGAATAATTGTACTACAATTACATGACARCATTTCCAGTTCAAGGATCTGAAAAATCTGTCAGTGCATCTTGGAGATTTTACCGAGTAATTGCAGTATGGGTTACTTAAACAAATAACTTGCAAGTAACTTTATCTAATAATCTTCACGGAACTCAAAGATTCACAAAGAGAATTCCCACATTTCTCTTGCAGTGGCTGGTTGGATAGCAACAAATCTGGAAGGTCAGAGCACCAGCAATAACTAAGAAAAGAGTGGCATCAAGGATGTTGAGCTTAAAATTTGAAAGCAAAGGGTTACCTAGCAGTTTCAGGCTTTATTTTTCTTTCCTAAATTYGGAGAAGAAATGGAGCATAGAATTTGGAAATACTGGGATAAAGATTAACATGAAGGGACAAATTGTCATTCAACTTAGTGCTCAGTATTTATTAAATGACAGTGTAGATGCAGTCTTGACCTCTGAAGAGAGGTCTTCCAGTTCTCAGGTGACTGAGATCATGAATATTGCTATGAAAGCCTATAAATTGCACCAAATTCCCAGGAACAGCACTACACCCATTGTGAGGGAAGCCAACAACATTAAGATCATGATTCTTTTTCATTAAGTGCAAGAAGTATTTGCCAAGGACTTTATTACWAAGATTTGTGTGCCCTACATGGATTTTAGGATATCTAGCATATATTTTACTTATTGAAAATATTTTCTATTGCAAGTATTGAATGATAGYCAAGATTTGTTTAATGGACCAAGCTAATGATATCTAAGAATTTCGGTCTGAAAACCAAGGCTGATATTTGCACGATTCTGACACTCAGAAAAGAAAGTAATTTCTTCTGCATATAAAATTTCCAGGCATTCTGGTATTAAAGACTAGTGGAACTACAAATCATCACAAACTCTTTCTGATTATGAAAGTCAGCTGCAGCTCAGGGTARCTTCTCCAGTGTAAGAGTGTATTTGTCCTGCTGATTTTGAAGAGAAATTAAACTAGAGACAATCAAAACAAAGCAGTGTTTTCCTTAAAGAGTTGATGACAGAACACGCCTGTGAACAAAACATTTGTGACAGATGTTACTACTCTAAGTAGTACTTAGAGTACTACTGGACACACACGGATACATAGAACAAATTTTTCTTTACTCTTTAATATTTTTATTTTAATAATTTTCTGATGTAATTTTTCACCAATTGCAGTGCCAGTGTTTTCACAAGTTATAGATCAGCCCTATAYATGAAAAGGACATGTAAGTTGTTCTGTTACATCATAGAACTAATTAATTATCTCTTGGTAGTCAAACCTTGTATCCATGGACACCTCCATTCTGCAGAACTCCATTCAGAAGCTAAAAAGATGCACTTAAGCACTTTAGTAGTTTCATAATCCAGTTAAATATATTTCAATTCAGCCAATGATTTTTATCATTTTGTAACATGRTTCTTTGTTCAGAGTTTGATTTTCTCCACATGTTGTCACTCATTTCAGATAAATTTCTGAAGAATTTTAACTTCTTTTAGTCTAAAAGRAAAGAAAATATATAGCGCCTCTTAAAAGGCTGAAACTAAAAAGAACCACTCTTGGCATGATCCTTGGAATGTTTATCCTTTTCATTCTAAGCAGTCAGTTGATAGAAAGCAGAAATAACTGAAAGCACAAGGAATTAAGCACAATGCTGTGGGGTTTTTCTATATGAACTATATTTAAATAATGTTACTAATCCTGTGTTCCCACAGCAGCCTAAACGGATATAAATACTGGCTGCTGCAGTCCCATCCTCTAYTGCATCTCATTCATGTGTTCCACCTCCCTTCTTAACCTGGCTTTGGGGTTTGCTGGGCCCTTATTTACCTGTCTTGTGTTCAGTGGCACAAAACCCTAATTTGKCTCTCAGAAGGAGCCAATGATAATTAAACTGAGTCCCACAAAGGTTGTATCAACTCATACTTGAGATTTAAATTAGTGCAAGATTACAAAAGCTGGCAGCCATTGACTCATAATCTGCATCAAGCTCTTCCTGATTGCTCTTCTCTCTTCCTCAGTTTTTTGGCTCTATGGAATTCTAAAGTCACTTTAAGAGGACTCTGTCATTATAGGTACTATTCTGAATCTCCCAAACTATGGTAAGAATTTAGCCTAGGAAATTAAATGGTGATTTATATAGCAGGATATAAAGCATAGTGTTGATGAGCAGACTAGTTCATTTCATTCAAATGAGATAGTTTGCTGTATCATTGATATTTATTTTRTCATTTTATTGTGACACACTATAACAACCATAAAAGCTCAGTGAGCTGCTCAAGTTAATGAAATGGCAGAAAAAGTGCACATATTCAGTTATTTAAAACCATACACACAGGTATATTTTTGTATAGATAGCTATATACACATACAGATATATGATAGTATAGCAGACTATTCTTGTCTCAATACTCATTGCWTCTGAACTGTGCCTGAACTGTGCCTGTGCATTCTTAGTGTCTGAGGACAAAGAAAGTAACTTCTCACAGTGTATTGGGTTTGCCTTTGAAATAATAGCACAGAACTATTGACAAAAGGCTCACCTAACAGCAGAGCTGAGATTAGGTGCTGAGGGTTATTGTCTTCCCCAGTCTCAAAGCTATGTGAAATGTCAGTTAATTGAAAATGGTAATTGTTCCACACAACATCAACTGTTTCATTCCAGGAAATGTGCTGCTCTTAAATTAATAGCCATCGATCCAGAGGTATTTCATGATTCTTCTCCATCGTTTTCTCAAATTATCCAGCTATCAGTCCTTGGGAGAAAACCTATTTCACCATTTTTATTGACCATTCTTTGCTGAGTGACCTGGCTTCCTGTTCAGATAGACTAAAATAGGTCTATCCATCTGAATGTTTGTCAGGCAGACTGAGACACCTAACTTTCAAAATACCTACTACTCTTTACTATAAATACTCATAATGAAAACTGTTAAGTAATAGTACAAAGCAGTTACATGGTTATTACTGATTAATACAATGAAGTACRCTCTCATGCTGGGAAATCGCTTTTGTGATAGTAAAAATAGTTCCTTTCAATAGTGCATTTCAATAAAACTTTAATTCCAATTTGATTTCTTATGAAGGAATGCAGGCTATTTGGGTTTTTTTTTTGTTTGCTGAGGAAATAGATTATTTTTACAACCTATTTGAATAACAAATAACAATATGTCTTCATTATTGCACAGAGAACAGTTGCAAATGCTGTTGCGTTACTTAGCTGTTCCTTTGAAAACTTAGCAGAAAAATTAAGTGGTGCATTGGTGTTCTTCCACTGTGGAGACAGTTTACCTTCCTTATATAGTCATTTAAAAAAATTAAAATACTATGTAGATAAGCAATTGAAAATATTTATAGAGATACAGCTCATAATTCTTTCTGTGTTTGCAATTTAGTAAATTATCATGCAGCAAATTTAAAATTTAATTTCAAAATAAACTGTAAATTTYATCAGTTAATGATTTTTGGTAGTACCAAATAACAAGAGTCATATTTTTTCAAAGCTTTTACTTCCATTTTAACTTGGAACAGTTTCACCTTCACTGATATATTAATAAACTGTCGTCTATTTATTTCTAATGTTTAGATCCCAAAGTGAAATTTACATATAAAGAAGGATGCCAAAAGTGTACATAAATATAAAGTCTGAAAATAAGATGATATTAATATCAGTTGTGCAGTGGCCTAGAAAACGCCTCCTTTAATCTCARAAGAAAATACTCTACATTTCTCTCTTCAAGGGCTTTTTCTTTAAAAGGAGRTGCAATTTAATATAAACTCAAACCATTGCCAGCAGGAAAGAAAAAGCAGTCTTGTGTAATATAAGATACTCKTCTATTGTTTCAAAAATAATAGGCTGGTTGCAAAGAGTTTTTCTATGTGATCTTAAGTTGTATTTTTGTCTTCTTTTATATTTTAATAGACAGTTTTATATTAGAAATGGAAGAAGGAAATCTGATTAAAGTTTCTAGGACAGCTACAGTATAAAATCAGTCGAAATTACATTTCCACATGGCATACATAATGAATTCAGATGTCATATACCAGTTTTAATGCTCAATATGGTTTATAGTTAATAGAATCAAAAGGCATGTGAGCCAGGGAATATTTTAAGAAAAAAGTTACAGCAGGTCAGAGGGAGTGGAAAAGATCCCTAGGCATATGGTACAAAGTAAATGAAAGCGAAAACAACTTTTGTAAAGAAATGTAAAGGAGGCAAAAGAATTAATTACAAAAGAGAAGCAGTTTTTGCATCATTTATGCCTGTGACAGTAAACACACGCACARTTCATCACATTTCTTGCCATTTTGTTCATATGTTCTCTTTCAGCTGTGTAGTTTCAAAGCAAGTGTGAATCAGAAATAACTGAATAATTGATTTGGTGGTGATGCAAAGAAGGGTAGTTTTGGTCATGGGGGCAATTTTCCTCTTCCAGATCAATTTTTWATTTAATTTTTCTTTTTCAGATCTTGTGTCAGCGACTTGTCTCCATACTCTGTTTTATTCTGTTTGAAAATTTTRACTTGATTATTGCTTCATTAATTTTATTTGTAAAAAATGAACAAGGGTCATTTGAAATTATTGAAACTTCAACATCATCCCTCATGTGCTGCTCTAAGTTCACATTGTTCTGAAAGGTTACCTGTTATTTGACAGCTTTTGGGAAATTTGAACCACTGGGGCAAATTTGTAGAGCATTGATACTCAATTTGAAATATCTGAAAATATTTGAACATGTAAGCATAGCTCTAAGTGTGTTGCTGTTCATTAATAAGCCTTGAAGATCACAGTAATTTCTAGCCTTTGGAGCTTTATCTCTTTAAAGTTTATATTAGGGGCTAAAGGCTGTCTTTCTCAAAGTGATTTCACATTAAAATATCATAAAAATAACATTAATTATAGAGATGAATATTACAGATGTAGATAACAGCTGAACATTGAAAGCACTAAGCAAATCTGCAAGATAGCAGTAATGACTTAATTAAAATAAAATACATCTATATCTGAGCACAGCAATAAAGGAAAAAGRGGCAGCCCACAGTAACAAAAACACGAACGATTCAGCTGAAGTATGTAAGAGTAGTGTGAAATAGATTGGCTCAGGTAAGTCTAATTTATGCCAGCCTTAAACATTAGCATTCCAATGGCTGCCAGAAATTTAGAATATGTTATCTTTTGAGTGCCAGATAGTTTAGAGGGTAACTACCAATTACCCATAAACTGAGTCATATCAGAAATTACTTAATGTTTTATTTCCTCCCATGGCCAAGCTGGCTCTGATACCTTTGCAACAGACTTCATTAACTGTATTTCCTGATTTAAAGGGAAGCTGTCCTTTCCCATCAAATGGACTGAAATGACCTCAGGGGGAAAAGTTGGTGCCAAGAAGCAGAGTTACACMGAGGCCTTTTCACATGAGGTGATATTCTGTCTGGTGCATATGGCCCACACTTGGCCCATGCAAAGCTTATCTTCAGTTCTGGTCTGGTTTTAAGAAACATTTACATGTCTCACTCTACACGTTCTRTAAATTCAACTGTTTGTAATATATRTGCAATTATATTAATGTTTTAAAAAATACATTAAATGCCTGTAAGTAAGCTTAAAGGGACCTGTATTTTCTTTCTCAAGTGTGGAGGGGATTAAAAACCAGATTCYCCTCATGTTAACCTTTTCTACATGGTCTTTAGATGGAAAAAAGCCACAGAACAATTCTTATTGGAGATACAAATGGTTATTATAATATATAATGTTATATTTTATGTATATAATGTTACATGGTATATATATATATATATAACATATAAGAGTTATAATAATCATAACTACAATTTACCATTTTTGCCACTCTGTTTCTGTCACAAACCRTGAGACCTGTTTCAAGAAAGTGGCAAATACAAACTCTTATTTTTTTTAAAAATCGCATAGCACTTGCTTTCTTTTAACCATGCATTATCTTCCTGTTAAAGACAAAAAGAAAGAGCAAAAGCCTGACTGAATCAGCAGCAGCAGACTTTGGCAGCATTAGTCCACACTGCATGCTCCCTGTAAGCAAAATGAGTATCTATTCTATGTCTCATATTGATGTCAGTCAAGTAGAATGGATATACTGTAGGAACATCCAAAATGGCTGATTCTGTATAGATTTGCRTTGTTTTCATACAAACATTAAAATAATCACTGAAAATCATAGAAATTGAGTTAAGATTATGTGGAATTTACATCACTTTAATGGTTCTCTATAGAGGCTCAATGACAAGAGACTAGAAAGGGGAGCTTTAATTTGCATGTAGTGTACACATTMCATTTCTCCATTAATTAGGAGGCTTGTATTGAATATTACTATTAATATAGAAATCTGTACTGACCAAGGTTTGTTTTTTTTTTTTTTAAGTGAAAAGACTAAACATTGTATCCACCTCACAAATTTTCACTATAATGATACTAACGATACTTTTCCTTCCCTGAAATATTTCTCTTCACTGGAGAAAAAAAAAAATATTTCCCTTGCTATACATGTGTCTGCCTGTTCAGGTTCTCATATTATGTTCTGAAACTATTAAAAATAATTTAATGTGGGAAATATTTATTTACCTTTGCAAAAGATAACACAATTTTCTTCCCATACTATAAAAAAACTTCACTATTTTATTTGAAGGCTCTCTGAAAATATCAGTTTAAAATAACAGAAATTTAATTTCACGTAAATGAGGAGTTACTTTATCTTAACAAAAAAAAAAAAATGAAATTTTAGTCCATTAATTTTCATAAAGTCTGATCTTGCAGTCATTTTCTAGACTCATACAAAGTTACTTGCAAATTCAGAGAGATGYTCCATATGACTTGGTGAATAAATAGTGCAGATGCTGCCTAGACAACTAGGTCTGCATTTAGATAAATAAAAGAGCAAATTTGAAAGAAAAATGAAGTCTGAAAATATGATTTTGACTGCTGTCTGTAGATGGATGAGAAGGAAACAAATTGTGTTGAACGTTTGCCAGAAATAATGAGAATTAATTGTAACACCCATCAATTCAGAGAGAGATTGGATATGCAAAATATTTAATATTACCACTGTTACCAGAGCTCCCTCTCTGGTAGACCTGCCCTTAAGTAAACTTTAGTTTTCCATCAGTCTTTCCTCTTCACTTCAGCACTTTGCCAGGATATCTGAACAGCACGTAGATATCTTTCTACAGCAAGTAGAAARGTCTCATTTTCCTACTTTTTTTCTATTTAGTGTCATCTTATTGAGRTAATCATGGTTTTAGTGCAGTATACTCTGATAGAATATTGATTAAGTCCCATTCAATGGCTACTTCAGAGCTACTTAATTTTCAAAATATCACTGAGGCATAAGTTAATTAAACTACAGAGATTTCAGTCAGTGATGGAAGAAGCAATATTTGATATAAATAGCTGTAATTTTTTACTGAAATCCCTATTAKGAAAAAAAATGTATGATGATATATCACCAATGTAATTAACAGTCTTTTTATAAGTCATGGGAGAAGACATATCAAAAGTAAGTCAGCTGTTCCTGGGCAGGTAAGCAGGTTCATTGTTGTTTCTTCTTTCCATGCCTGTAGGGCAGAACTCAGTCAGACAGTAAAATTTAATGATGTACAGTCTGATATTAATTGTGCATGTACTCATGGGTCACAGTAAAGAGTTTGTCAGAGGTGGCAGCTTGCCGCAGGTGTTTAATGTCACATGATTCATGGTAAATGACTTGAAGCTCCCAAGTATCTACAACTAAAAATAATTCTGCTCTCTGCAAGTGCCCTCCAGAGCAGAGTGGCTATCTGTCAGCACAAGATAGTGGGTAGCTACTGACTCCTGTTAGCACACTGYATGAGCCATTTCTCAAGGATAAAAAAGTGATAATGGCCAACTTTGTCATTAGAAACCATGTTCTTTGCAATATTAATTTTTAATATTTTCCCTTACCAGCAATATAAAAACTAGCTTGTATCTTTATCATATGTAATATAAAAATTGCAAAAGCTCCCATACACCAGACTTTCAATACAGCAGCAATTTTTAAAGTTTCTTTGCCCATGTGTTCAAAGATAGAAGCTCCCTTCTTTTCCCCATTTATTACCTTAAGTGTAACTGGAAGGTATTCTTTGGGCTTCCACACACATCATACCCAGAGCAAATGATGGGGTGGTGGACATTGGAGATTTTGCATTATTGACAGTGCTAAGCACATTTGAAAATTTAATCTTTTGAAATTTTATAGTTGACTTCAAATCTTCATCACTGTCATGCTTCTAAAATTTCTAGTGCAACTTCTTGCTTCCACTTCTACTTAGAATTGAGAAAAGCATTAACACAAAGCTGAAAAAAATCGTAGAAAGAGGTCTAGTACTTTGAAAAATACTAGGTTCTTATTTTTTTTTTAATAAGAACCATAAAACATACTCTTACTTCACATGATCTATCTTGCTCAGCCCAGCATAGAACTCAGAATAATTCACCGTATAAGATCCCTAATTTATCATTTAAAATTTAGAGTAAATGTACAGGCATACAATAATTTTGAAAGCATAACTTTCTATTCAGAAACAACACTACTAAGTTTAAAAACATGTCAAATGCTAGATGGTTTTTCAGTGTGAAAACTTCTAAAACATATTAATGGCTAACCAGATTTCAGCAATGTGTCCCTCTAAGGCGGACAAGGACATCTTGTTGCTCAAATCATATAAAGAGGATACTTTCCAGCACTTCCCTGTGTGCTCCCAACACTGGCAAGGGGAAATACATCAGCAGCATCTTCAGCACTCAGTGTCTGCAAAAGCATCACTAGCTGGACAAGGGATGTGCTTGTCCTGATCTATTCCATGCTSGTGTGCTCTCACCTCACATCCTGTGTGCAATTTTGGGCACCACAATTTAAAAAAAAATATAAAGTTATTAGAAAATGTCTAAAGGACAGCAACAAAGGTGGTGAAGGGTCTGGAGGGGAAGCCATATGAGGAGTGGCTGAGGTGACTTGGTCTGTTCAGCCTGGAGGAGACTGAGGGGAGATCTCACTGCAGTTACAATTTCCTTGTGAGGAGAAGAGGAGGGGCAGACACTGATCTCTTCTGTGGTGAACAGTGACAGGACCCGAGGGAATGGCCTGAAGTTGTGTTAGRGAAGGTTTAGGYTGRATATCAAAAAAAAGTTCTTCACCCAGAGGGTGGCTGGGAACTGGAACAGYTCCCCAGGAAAGAGGTCACAGCACCAGCCTGACAGAGTTCAAGAAGTGTTTGGACAATGCTCTCAGGCACATGGTGTGATTCCTGGGGCTGTCCTGGGCAGGGCCAGGAGCTGGACTTKGATGATTCTTGTTTGTCTCTTCTAACTCAGGATATCCTGTGGTTCTATGACAGTACAATAATCCTCTATAGGAAAACTGCCTGGCACATGTGCAGTGAGTTAACATTTCAGTGTCTCTGAACAGTTTAACTTCCCTTCTCCAGCTCTGCATCATGTCCTTTCCCTAGAGGTTTTTTGGAACCTGCTTGCCTTGTTCCYAGTGGAAATCTAGACACCAAATGTCCTCTGACATCTACAATTCTGGCARATGTCTTCCCAAAGATCAATGCAGAAAGTTGACATTCTTTTAACACAGGGAAGCTAGTGAGAGACTAAACCGAGACTCTCAAATTTAGGCATCAGAAGTTGAATGCCTCTGCAGGTGCTCAGTCAAAAGATTTGCAATTGTAGGTTCCAGTCAATGGGAGAGGAAGAAAACACTACCAGAAGATGTTTCGGAARACTGRGTTAAATGCCCTGAATTGTTCTGACTTTTCTGGGCAATGTTTTAGCAGTTAGTGTAGTAAGAATAATGAGTCAGATTATTGACAAGAGGAAGCTTCCTACCTCTGTCTGGGAAGGAAAAATTAGAGGTGAATATTGCACCACAAAGCTCTTTAAAGTAGASCCCAGAGATTCATGTTTTCCTTTTAATGTGAAGGCATGAACTGATGTWACTCTTTTACAGCACATGTCATTTAGGAAAGTTTCCTCTTTCAGSTGCCTCAATAGATAATTGAAAGTGATAAAGCACTCCAGAGATTTTTAGGTCTACTGAATTATTCCCTGAAGGCGTGACTGGCTAGAGGGGAAAACCTTGGTAATTAAGATTGTGAATTAGAAACTTCAGTTAAGAAGGTTGGACACAATCCAAGGAGATTTAAAGAAAAAAAGTATAAAATATTACAKCTAAGAGAAGGTATTAATACTGTATATGAAAACATACACATCAACTGGATTTTTTTTCACCCTAATGGAAAAAAAAATCCTAACATAAGCATAATGCATATATTTAGAGATCCTTCAGCCTGCCAAAACTTTTGAAATTCTGTCTGTATGTGTACCTAATTTTTTGCCTGATTTTTAAAATACCTGTTACTGGATATTCCAGTCATTCTTTACTGTGACTGTGAATAGGTTCACACAGACCATGAAATCAGTTGCAAAAGAGTTATGGTGTGAGAAACAGTGGAAAGGTAAATAAGTACTACTTGGTCTTTGCCAGTGAAGTTGATGACAAAAAACACTTTACTTACAGATTTTGACAAATTTAATTTATGCAAATATATATACACACACACACACATACATAATTTTAGGAAAGGGTCTTTTTTGATTTGAAACCAAATCTGACCTTTAAAAAAAAAGAGGGGAGGTGGGAGAAATGATTAATGGTCTTAATGAATATGTAGAACAGGTGAGCTGGAAAGGTTACAAGTTAAATTATTTTTCTGCCTGTAAATGCAAATAGTTCCTCACACAGTTGGTTATGCACCATCGATGCAGGAATATTTGCAAATATTTTCTCAAATCCTATTCAAATGCTGCAAAATGCCAACATGTACTGTTGGTCAGTAAACAGATTGGAAGACACAGAGGGCAGTGTGCAATTATGACCAAGGAAAGAGTGAGAAGGCTGCTGTTAGGAGTGAGAAGAGGCAGAACTAAGCCAAGGAACTGCAGAAAAAAATATGTACTAATACATTAGAGGTCTGTGGGTAAAAATTTTGACAAATTCTTTCACAGCTTCTGCGTGCTAAATTTCTACTTCTAGTCTGTTGCTGTTGGAGAACTTTCTCCATGTAAACTCTTGGAAGTTTTGAAGGTGAAAGCCTTATTTATTSAATGAAACTCTAAGTACTTTTTGATAACAACAATTTAGTGAAATGAACTAATATATTTTGACTGAATCTACTTTTGTTCTAACACTGTTTGTAGTGTTTATAGACAGGCTTTGCAGATGTGCTTGTAATCTAATAGCAAAAAAAGAAGCAAAAAGTTGTATAGACCAGATGTACCATAGAAATGCATATAAACTATTAGCTGCTACAACAGAATCTGGAGAAGTGTATGAGAATTTCAGAAATATTCTGAAGAAATGAGGCAGAAAATAGTCTTTTAAGGCACATTGTAGCTGCTGATCTTCTTGCAGTCTTCTTTAAACACAAAATATGGCAAAGGTTTAAAGACAATTTTATAGATTGTCTTTAAGAGTGCACACATTCGAATAAYAGAGTTTGAAAGTTACTGACTATGCAACTTTCTCCACTCAAATTATCTCCATTATCTATATCTTTCATTAATACACTGATTCTTTTAATAATGAGTTCACTCTGCTTGTATACTTCTAGCTACAAGTGGTGTTCCATGTACCTGAATTTGGCAGCTGGGTAAGAACTACAAACATGGTCTGAGTGCTGTGTTTAACCTGACCATGATTTTTTTCAGAAGTCTTGGAGGCAGTTTTTCTTTGGAAAATGTGGCTCTCCATCCACATACTTTACTGTTTACAAAGAGTGGGAAAGACAAATGTAAGACTTCTCTGGGTGCAGAAAAGTCAGCTGGCAAAGAGATATTACCTTGAAACAGGTGTCAACTGGTTGGAAAAGTAAAGACAGGAAATAGAAAGCATTGTAATTGAAATGTCTAATTAGAGATGTTTGTAACAGATCTGTTTATGGCTTTGGCCATGTTTGGTACATCCTTACCCAGCACCACTTTCAGTGGTCAGGCTACTATTTCATCTTTGCTCATTTGCCTAAAACAACCAGGCTAGTTTGACTCATAAACCTAATAAAATTTGAATGAAAACTTAGAGGGTCATTTTATTTCCCTGGTTACTTAAAATTTGTGTTCCATTTCCCTAACGGTGAATTTTTCCACATGATCAAAGTAATGTGAATTCTTCATTGGATCAAGTTTTCCCTGCATGTAAAATGGGCAAATAAATATGCACAGAAAATTGATGATGTTATGGAAACTTCTGATCATCAAAATGAGAGAACTGTAAACTTGATATTTTAAATTTTAAATTCACAGTTACTTGCCAGTTTGAGAGTCGAACTTTGAACCCTCCATTTCTGGAGATGCATGAGAGCTGCTTCATGGAACAGCATGCACATGGTCAGAAGAATTTGGTCTTTGGATGTCTTGATAAGGAAGTTACATTGCTGTAATGGTGGAACCAGTTCACACCACAAGCATTTGAAGAAGAAATAGACAGTTGAAACTTTATGCTTATACTACCTACCTGCACTCCATTAATTATGGAATTAAGTGATCTTATGTTACCCTGCAGCTAGAGCATTAAAGTGTGCACTTCATAATGACCATGTGGAGGAGTTACAGAAATCACAGTTATTTGACATAAGAATTAAATGAGGAATAAATAATTTTCTATTATTATTTCTCTTTACATAAGCAAAACAGTTTCAAATGTCATTCATGGAGAACATGCTAGAGGGAAAAAGTGATTTCTTTAGTTTAAAGGAAAGAAAAAAAAAAAGAAAGAATAAAAGTTTTTTTCTTATATGCCTTATGTATTATGGCTTAACACAACAGTTTACTGATGGTTACATAATATCTTGGAAATGACAATTTAATAAAAACATTTTTCAGACCATGAGCTTAATGCTTAAAACCTTATTCTGAGAGCCTAGAAAATGATCCATTATAATTAATTTAAGCAATTTTCTAATTAGCTAGCAGGAGTGGAACAGATTTGAGTTGATGTGAGATATCTATTTAATAGAATCAATTCTTACAGTTTTAAAATTTCTTTAACCACAGCAGATGCTGCAACTCACTATAAAATGTTCATCCTGTCCTTAAGCATCCACAGATTTGATTGCAATGCATATACATAGGCTTTCAGAAGAAAATGAATCTATGATGATCCTCTATTATGATGACAAGTAGAAATACTATTTTTCTTACTAAAGTRAGCTTGTATATGTTTTTACAGTTTGTGAAGGATTTATTATTCTTGGCTGAACTTACATGGATAAAGTAGGAATTGGTCTGAATTTTGTCTGAAACCTGAACTGAATTTTATGGTTTATTTTCTTAGATTGACTCAGAATAGATTTTCTATTCTGTACATATAGTTAAAAATCCATAACATATACTTATGAGTCTATAATTGTTATGAATCTATAATATTGTTTTCATCTATATTCATTTTGGAATCTGTGTTTTTGTGCTACCTATCATTACATATTTTAAGTGGCTATTCAGCAGATTTGCTAGGTGAGATCTGGTAGTTCAAATTTATTGATGTCATAGTTTAAAAAAATATTGTATAAGCCCTAAGAGGTGTAGCGGGGCACTTATAGGAAATGTCAGAATATGTCTGTCAGCTCTGGATTTGTGTATCATCAATCTATATCCTGGGGCCCAAGAAACCAAAAATCCCTTGACTGCTGGCAGATTTCACCTGTGTCTTGCATTTTGCTAAACAGATGGGGAGCAAACTCCCTGTATTTCCTTCCTGAAAGAGGCAGAGAGGAAGAGTCTAATAAAAATTGCATAAATTAATGGCATTTCTGCTTGAAACATTTCTGAGTGAGTACAAGCAATAAGCTGGCATAACTGACTGCAGACAGTAATTTAAAGAAATTAATACATTATAAAGTAGAGCTGTCTTCCCTTCTAACACTGAATAAGGAGGTCACTGAATTATTTTTCTTTAATGAAGTCTGTGACAGGTATTTCCAACAGAGAGCTAGTAATATCATCAAACCCAAATATTAATATTTAAGATGTTCGGCTAAATCACAGTCTGGGGTTTGGTGGTTTTTTTTTTCCTTCTTTTTTTTAAAAGTAGGGATCCGTTCCTTGTATGTTGTTCTCAAGTAACTGGCAGAAAGATTAATCTCTGAAGCTTTAGGATCTCCTACCATTTACACCTATTTTTTTAGCAGAGAACTTTAAGGCAGGCATTTCACAATTCAGTGAATTGGGTCTGTTTTTCATTTGTTTTTTTTCAGCTTCTTACAGAGTTCTTGTTTCCTCCACCATTCCTAGAAAGTCGAGTTCAGGTAGAGGGCTCCAGGAAATACATCTCCTCTGCTGCCCTGATTGATTAGGAATTAAACAACACTACCCTTGGATGAAATTCTTCACTAGAAAGAAATTCTTTACTGTRAGGGTGGAGAGGTACTGAAACAGATTGCTCAGAGAGGTTGTGGGTGCCCCAAATCTTGGAGTACTTGGGACCAGGTTGGATGGGGCTTTGAAAAACCTGGTCTAGTGGAAGGAGCCCCTGCTCATGGCAGGGGTTGGAATGGGCTGCCCAAGGAGATGGTGGAATCACCATTCCTGGAGGTGTTAAAGGACAGACTGGATGTGGCACTCAGTGCTATGGTGTGGTTGACAAGATCGTGTTTGGTCATAYGTTGGACTCAATGATCTCAAGGATATTTTCCAACCTAATTCTGTGCTTCTGTGGGCCAGATGATCTTCCAACACAAGCCATTCTGTGATTCTAGGATCACTAAGATCTTGGATCGAGATACTACCGTGCAGGAAAAGACAATGACAGTGTCCACTGTGCCCTTCCAGAATCCCTCAGAAATTCTGTGGTCCATGTTATGSCTTTCACAGAGTGTTTCTGGACAGTGTATTTGTGCTTTGTATCACTTAATATAAACAGAATGTGCTCTGAAATTCCTCCCTGCCAGTTGCAGCCGGCACACTGTGCCAGTTTTGCTGTTCACCTTGTGTCAAGACATAGCTGATGGATCAGAAACTAGAGCCAGTTTTTCTTACAGCTGACCATCCAGAGTGGTACTTGAACAAAATTACTTTTAGGCAAATAATATTCTTTAATTAATTTTCAGCTTATTTACTATGCCTTAATATATTTCATTAGTGTGCTTACTTCAGAGATTCCTTTTGTGCCTTGAAATCAGAGATTCCTTTTGTGCCTTGATATTGAAAATATGCAGCCCTTTTTAGAATTGTGAACAGCATAGGAAAGGGCTTGCTTCAGGACTAAGCTCACAGATGAGTAGATTAATGCTGGGCATGTAGGACAAAGCATTTCAATACTTTTTATCAATTGGAATCTCATTATCTTTTTTGAAGRTTCAAGGCTTGTTTCAGAATTATAGTTTATTTGTTATTTTTATTCCTGATTGAACACACCATTTACCTATATTCACCTTTTTTTGTGTGTGTTTGTTCCTACTGACTTTGGGAGCTCCATATCTGGGACATGTTCTTTCACATTAAAGGCCATATGAAATTTTAATAGAAGAGTAAACGTGCCTGATGCATATATCATAGATTACATACTTTTATATAGAATTATCTGTTTTGTATCCCATAACTAGGAGGCATAGAACTTCATGATGAGATCTGTGACAAACAGAACTAACTGGATATTTTCTGAGACAGCTTTCAGCAGAAAATCTATTTGCTGAGCCCAAAATTTTTTCATTCCTGCATCYTATTGCCATATTCACTTCTATGGATTTTATAATAATCTAAAGTAATTCATTACATTTTTGCCTAGCTACCCTAGATCAGAGATTCAATACCTTTTTTAGGTTTGGATGATGTCTGATTACTACTAGTTTCTGGTTTGTGCAATCCCAAAATTTTGGGTCTGGGACCAGATCTAGGCAGGCCAGCTAGCAAGATAACTTTGGATAAGTATGCCTGATGAACTAATTATAAAATGTCAGAATTAGGTATGTTAAATACAGCCAGGAATACCTGAGTAGCTTTTGGCATGGAGACAGGAACTAAAAGTACTTGATAGAATAAACCTTGGCTCTGGCATCTGTCCCACAGAGCATGAACATCGAGAAATTTCTCTGATTTTCATCACATTATGACAGACGTTTTGTATGCTTCCTGTAAGAGTATATATTTACACAATAAAGAAACTGGACATAAATTATATGGAAAATGCATTAGTCAAGTAAAGTCTAATGCACTGATCAATCAATGGTAGATTTGAGTACAACCATGAYGGTATGATTATGATCAGAAATCACTGAAAAGGTAGAAGGAAATTACCAAGAACTTTGTTTTGACCTAAACGTTCTGTATAAAATGCAATTCTTGCAGTGAAGAAACAGAATRCCTTCACTAAATTGAGCAAGATTAGAGAATGGACAGCTCTTGGTAAAAACAGATTAGCAGGGCAGTAGCAAGCATGTTCACGTTATCAAGGATTGCCTTGACAAYGGAAAAGAACAAATCACACTCTGTGAATTTGAAATTGCTTTCCTAATGTTACTTTTCAAATRTACCTGTTTATCTCTAGACTGTAGGAATTAGCATCACACTACTTATTAGCAAAAGCTAACCTGTTGATTTATTTGAGGCGTTAAGGCCAGTGTTACTGTGACTTTTACCATAAAAGGTGGAGCTAAAAGAGTAGAAGAAAGACTTGCCACCCTCAAAGTCATAACAATGTTAAAGGTGCTATATTCATTCCATAATAGCTTTTGCGGTCCACATTTGAAGGAAAAAATTGTCTTTCCAAGACTGGCAGACCGTTAAGAATTCATGACTTGTTCACTTCTCTAATTCTGACTGCCACATTTTCTAGTTTGTTTTCTCTAGGGTGGTTTATTTAGAAGAATTTTCAATGTATGAAGCAGCGAAAACTTGGTCTGATAAATGTGGCCTCAACAAAAATTCCTAATTATATCTGATTAGGAAAAAGAGTTTCGATGAACTGATGAGAAAATTAAGCCCAAGGGTTTAGGAATAATAAATTACTGTACCAACATGTAGTATTTAGGAACTTGGAGTGGGATCCATGAAACCAGCCACATTTCTCAAAATCCTTGCCCAGAAAGACTCATTGTAACTATTTAACTCTGGAACCTCATGATGTGAGTACAGAGAGGCAGAGGCATGACCYCGTGGTCTCCACCCACACCACAGGGAGACCAAATATAGGATAGATCCAGTCCAAAATTAGGTATATACGTTATGCCAAGCCTGCATATAGATCCATCAGACTGGCCTTAATAGGTCATTGTTGTGGYTATCACCTGTGAGAGTGCTGCTACAAGCCATTTGCAGACTGAAAATAGCTTGYCTTCCACCAGTTAGGGCTGCTGTCATGTTAACTCAGCTTGACTCATACTGATGTACTTCAGATAATCCTTTTAGATAGGGGCAGGCAGTTCTCTACATTCCCTGTGTGGCCACAGAGGAAGGATCAAAAAGTCGAGTCCCATTCCCTCCTTGACRCAAAACTGCAAATCCTATCTGTCCYCCCGGAATACAGACCAGGATGGATGCACACTTCAGGTTGAAGCTGGGCCACATTGCACAACCAATAAGGACAGGAAAGTCTGGAACAGCAAGGAAATAAAAGAAAGCATAAATATTTTGTTATAGAGAGGCCTTGGGGCATAGCAGGCACAAGAAAAAGTCCTGTGTTTTGCTGTTTCTTTTAATCCATTTATGAATTTTTTCTTGTGACCCTTTTGTGCAAACTTGACAACAGTAGAAATTGAAGCACCTTAAAAAACTCAAACAAAATGTAGGTGATGGCATCTGGTTCACATTTTTAAGTGCTGAATTTCACCTAAGTTGCATTTCATGATTAAAACACAATATTAGGTATAGCCCTAAAATTATTCTGATTCCATTATGCTCACAAATTATTTTTAACTTATTTATGACTTCTGAGTACTATTCCCTTTTGATTTCCTCCCTACACTACATATGCTTCTTAATTAGGGCTCTTCTTTTTAGAAATTACAAACTCAATTTGGTTTGGCCCAGAATTTATATTTTTAAGGGAAAAGGTAATGTCCAAAGTTATTAATCAATAATACATACAGAAGTTGTAATATGATATTAAAGACTTTTTTTTAAATGAAAATTCTTTTCATTCCTTGAAAGTTACTACACAACTTTTAGTACATATAATTTAAAGGTCTCTAGTCTCCAAAGATTTATTGTCATGATTAATTTTAAACATCTGCTTAGGTCATTGGTTTTTATGAGGTTACTTGTGCTCAAAGTTAAGCATGAGAATATTTTACAGCCTAAGAGGGTTAAATAAAAAGAAATTAAAAATTTAAAATTGAACAGTTGTGAGAGCTGCTTTACAAGAACTCCAGTAAAATATGTTACTGCTGTATTTGGAACTCTTTAACATAATACTACTTTTTTAGATGTACAAAAGATGTATTTTCACTATTTAAAAAAKCAAATAAAAAATTAAATGTGAGTATAAATATGCTAGGATAATGCATACAAACAAATGGGGTTAGTCTAAGAACTTGAGAATTTCTCCAACATTCTTTTGGTTAAAATATGGTTTGTTGTTATATATACATAAATGCACCCATACATATGCCTACCATAAAAGTGAATGTTTTGTTTACTTTTATTGCTTGATTTTGTTATTAGACTTACTGCGGGTTGAGTCCTATAGTCAGCTAAGCCCTGCACAGCCACTCGCTCCCTGCCCTRCAGTGGGATGGAGGAGAGAAYTGGAAGGGTAAAAGTGAGGGGGCTGAGATAAAGATAGTTTAATAGCTAAAGCAAAAGCTGCACACACCAGAAAGAGGAAAAGAGGGCAAGTTTATGTATCAGGAAGAAATTCTTTACTGTGAGGGTAGCAAGGCCCTGTAACTGTTTGCCCAGAGATGCTGTGGAGTGTCCCTCCCTGGAGTTATCCAAACTCACACAGGAGCAAATCTGTGCTGTGAGCTGTGGAATAACCCTGCTTGAGCAGGGATGCTTGACCAGATTACCCCATGTGGTCCTTTCCAGCCATACCCATTCTGTGATTCTGTGAAATAAAAGAGTTTTGTATCTGCAGAAAAATTCTACTGAGTCTTTAGAAATATCTTAGGCACATGCAGAAGGACCTGTCTGGGAGAGTTGCTGTGATTGCCGACAGTGTCCTCAGGGTATTTATCAATACATCAATCCATAAAAATAGCGCCTATCAATTGATCTAGGTCAAGCAAGTGCTTCCTAAAGTCAGGACATGRTGGCAGGGCTGTCTGTAACCACTTGAAGAGGTTCTGTGATAATCTGTTGAGTGTGCTGTTTGAAACCAGCTAGCAGCTCAGTCAGCCACCTTCTCCCATGCCAATTCCTTGTCAAATCTTTGCTCACCAGAGATGTGAATTTCTGGACTTCTCCAAGAATGGATGACCGAATGTGCTGGTTGTAAGCACAGACCCAGCCCTGAGATGCTAGTATTACACAAATGTAAGTGAATCTTCTTGTTATACAGCAATTATTACTTTCATTCCATATATTTTTCTAAAGGGTCAGCCTGTTTACAAATAGCAGTATCTTTTCAAAGAGGTTTTGTTTTTTTTTTTTTAATTTTAATGCAAACAAGATAAAAAGGTTATCCCCATGTAAATAGATTCATTCTTTTTTTGTGAAAGCTGAACTAAAGTATTTAAGCATTAATATCTTTCAAGCCTTTCTTAACACCATTTTTCCCTGTTTCTTAATAGGCATGTGAAATCTACTCCCAGGTGAAATAATGAGCTACAACCAGAGTTACAGCAGCTGGAGGGATATCCTTCTACTTTATTGAGTTAATCTTTATCAACTCTAGCAAGGTCATTCCTGACAGATTTTGTCAGATCTATTCTTAAGGGCTGMCAATCTTGAGTGTCTACAATTTAGTTCAGTAACCTATTTAGTTCTTAGAAGTCCTTCTGATAGAAAATCTTTCTCAAAGTCTAGCCTAAAGTTTTCTTGCTCTATAAGTCTGATACTTTTTGACTTCTCTAGTATGGACATTGAGAACAGAAAACTTTTTACATGCATTAAAGCAGTTATCATGTCTTCAGTTTTCTCTTCAGGCTATAACAACTCCTCTTATGAAAATTGTCTTACTAAGCCATAGAAGATAAAACTCTGCCACTCTTACATTTTTTTTTGGTTTTGGATTTTTTCAAAATGTACCATATCTTTTGGTTTTGCAAATATCATGAACATGCTATCTTTACAATAGAGAATATATATTTTGAGAATGGAAAGCAGATTTTCTGAAAGGTTAAATTGCTAAATGAAAATTGAGTGAAAAAAAATTATGGGTTTTCACATGGGAAATCATCATCAAACATATGGATAGAAATAATTTTGTGGGTTCTGCCAAGTCCAGCTTTGAGTTTGAGTTTGAGTTTTATTCAGTATGACAGAAATTCAGGGAACATCTTCCTGTAGTCACAGATTCAGCAAAATTATATAATCATGGACATCAAAAGCAGTGTGGGTAAGTTTATATTTCATTAAGCAATATATGGACTGATTACTGGTTCATAAGAAAACAGGCCAAGGGCTCCTGGGTTCAATATACAATGGATCCCATACCCATTTTCTTCTTTTCTTATCTTGGCCATCCTTACCAGTGCAAAGCTTGCACATTGCCTCCGATCATTCTGCCACAGTACTCTGGTTGTACTTTGTAATTTAGAATTGAAGTATAGAAGGAAGGGAAGCAAGAAGAAAAGGTTTGCATTGACCCCTTTTCCTGCTCATTTTCTCCCCATTGTTTGGGATCACAAAAGCAGCAGCACCTTGCACAGCAATGATATCAGGCATTACAYAATACTCATTCTTCAACTAGGGGAAGTTCAATTTATACTTGCCCGGTGTCATATATTTTTTATCTACATATCTGCAACTGACCAAAAATTATTTTTGTTCTCATCCAGTAYCATGAGTCTTCTATTGTTACATTATATATTTGTTATAATGATGATTARTTTTTTTATAATTGGTTTTTCCATAGCAAAAGTCAGAATCTATAGCTATTGCATTTCTTAACATCTTAATGTTCTGCCTTCTGTCACTAATTTTCTTTCCTCATTCTGTTATTTTTTGTCTTTTCTCTACCAAATTATCATATTTGTCAGCTTTCCTTTTTTTCTCCATTACCTCTTCTCCCTTTTATTTCATAGATAAAGGAAAATAAAGACAATGACAAAGAGTGTTTCCACTTTTTGCTTGGGCTGCTGTGTTTATGTAAGTCTCTTGCTGTCCTTATTCTTCATCTGTCTCTCTCTCTCATGTGTTTTTAGGACAGTGCCTGTGCTTGGTTTGCTGAGGTCTGCTAATGTTTATAACAATATTCCTGAAGTTTTACTTCCCTTTTTGCAGCTCCTGTATTAGAAAAACCACACTAATAAAAATCCCACATTTGTACTGCCCCTTCCATCTGCTATGCCACTGAGATTCCACTCAGATGGMACTTGGAAAAGGCATTGTCACAATGCATAAAATTCAGCAGGAACCAGACATAATTAAGTTAATATTGTTTATTCCTCTGATTACAGTACTTTTTTAGTCAGGCTGTCAGTGTTGGGATAACTTCTTATTGATGCTTTCAGACTCTCTAAGATGAATTTGAGCAACTACAAGAATATTTTGTGAATGYATAAAATTAAAAGGGAATGTGTGCTCTTTATTGGTGTTGATAATTAGCCACAGTCACTATAATGCCCTTCATTTTACCTAAAAGTTTGCCCTTGAACAAATTCTAGGCCTCTTCTGTTCTCATTGTGCTTTGTGATGATCTTTGCCTTTTCATTGATTCAGCACTTACCTTTGAGCCTTACTTTTCAAATATGTTGAATTTGCCTTTTATCAGCTTAAAAATGTGAATCTCATGCATATTTACATTGCAAGCTGTGACAGCTCTGGAAGAGGTCAGTTGTGTCAACTGCTCTATACATCCACAAGAAACTCTATTATCTCTTGAACAGAAACAGCTTTACAATGTRTAAAACTAAGCATATTTTTCTGATAATATTACCTTCTTATTTTGAAACTCATAGTTTGGGGGTTTACTTCTATAGTTCTAAATAAGAATGGCCTTAAATTAATACTTAAAAAGAAGAAAGGTCAAGTTTGAATGAAAAAATGAAAAGTCTTTGTTCCAGTGTAGTTTTGTGGCTGTCACCAAGAACCAGCATTAGCTTTAAAATTATAGCTGTGGCTCTCTTTTCATTGTAATACCAATTTTTCTAATTATGAGATGATAAGGGCAAATAATCTTGACTAAAAATAAAAAAAATCTATTGAATCAGATATTTCATAGGCAAGAACCTGATTCAAAACTCTTCTTTGCAGTGCAAAGAACACAAAATATTTGCATTTCATTGCTTTGAATTTTATCTCCTCTTTTATRTAGCTAGAGTTGGTCTGTTACCTCATTTTAAAAATATACATCTCCTTATGATGATTGACACTGCGGTAAATTATTGATGAGATTGGGTTTTGTCTTGAATTGGATTTAAAGCTCATGGGAAGAGTCAGGGCAAAGGAAAAATTGTGCAARTACAGTCAGTGAACTCAACCCTGACCTTCAACATTTCAGACTAGGAGTTGCATGAAAGAGGAAGAGATGAGGCTAGGACAGCTGTAAGCAAAAATAAAAAGAAGAAACAAAGCAAAGGTTTACAAAAATACATAATAAAACTAACCTCTYGTGGGAAGTATTTTATTTGTTTTAGAGAAATTCTAACCAATCCATAGATATGGCCTTAAAGCAATTGCAAAGTACTGCCTGCAGTTTCCTCTGCTGCCATTTTGCTGGTTCCTATGATCTCTTTGAGAGATATTTGTCACTTACTCTGATATCAACATTTTTATCTCTTTTACAGTGCCAAGATACTCTTTTTACAGTGCCAAGGTATTTATTATGACACAAAAGAAGTTAYATGACAATATTTTGGGAGCCCTATGGTACTCTGATAATGACAGGCTGAATTTATCCAGAAGGAGGCTCGAACATCCAATGAAAAAAGAAGACCCAGCCCTTCCCAATGCTGAAAAAAAATATTTAGAAAGAAGAAATAATGGTCATTTATCACTTATGACAGCATCTGGCAAACATTTGAAAACCCTGCTGAATAGCTTTAAATTCTATACATGAGTTAGAAATGAAAAATCGAAGTTACTATCTTCAGAAATGGTTAAGGAAGTTATTCAATGCAAAAATACAGAAAAAGAAGGCAGCACATGACATTTTTTACATTGAGTTAGAACAGACTTGTGACAACTTCACAAAATATTTTGATAGAAGGAAGAACACTTTCATCAAATGTTTAATTTTTGAGTTCTTATTAATACATGTGTCAGTCTCTTGTTAGACTATGGAATATATTGTTTCATAGTCTCATACAGCAGACAATTCAGACAGGATTTCTGGGAAATGTCACTAGCAATGCCACTTATTTTACRTAAGATTCATGTTTGGGGAATTTACCTTCATTTTAATATTAGAAAATAGTCTCAACTATAGGAAAGAAATTAYCCTTCTTCAAAAGGAGGCATTTGAAAGGACAGCATAGTTATCAGCAGATACTGTTTCTTGTGTCACAGAACCTACATATTTCCAGTGTTATTTCTTCAAAAAAAAAAAAAAAAAAAAAAAAAAAAAAAAAGAGAGAAGAAAAAAGGAATTTTACTTAAATTTTAGGCAAAAAAAAGCTGTGTTTTGAAATTATTTTTTTCAGATTTCCTTTTGAACCTTTTTCATTGCAGGAGATGATAGGAAGTTAACTAGAGCTGAGTGTAAGCTCTACTCAGGACTCTTCTCTGTACTGGGTCACTTCTGCCTCCATTCATATTCTCAGAATTTTATCAGAGATTCTTACAGTTACAAGAATTCAAACTGATCAAAAACCCAGCAAGAAATATATCAGCATACTGTTTCTCTTACATATCTACCCAAGGTAACATCCTGTCACATTCTGAGTTTTGGCTTGCTTTAATTAACAAAAGATAACTGAATCTGTTTTTCTATTTCATTGCTATTAAACCGCAGGGTGTAGGGTTTAATATGCACAGGGAGAGAACAGATGTACTTGAAACAAATCAAGAAAAAGYGTTGTTCCAAATATCCTTCATAATTCTGTATATTTTAGGAAAAAAAGTATTTGTACACATTTACAGAATCATTTGAGCAACTTCTAAAATYTTTTCATACTGAGTAGCACTGCCCTCGGCAAACAGTGTAAGTGAAAATGTCTCTGAAGTAAAGGTGGCTTTCAATATCAGTAACTATGAAAATCTGGTCCTTACACATCTGTCATTTGTTCTTAAACTACTTGGTATCCCTAATTAGCATAACAAAAGATTAAACTTTAACCTTGTTTTGTAGACTTTTCTTTTTTAAGGAAGTCATTCTAAATGGCCAGAAAGCAGTCTGTCATTGTCAATCACATACACACTGCACCATAAAAATGACAGAAACATGAGCCAGCTGCAGATTAAGAAAGGCAGCTACTTGAAAGTCACTTCTTTACTTCTTTAGCCTTTAWACACACTTCCACTAAACTACATGCTTTAGGGGAAAAAAAGAAAAAGTAATTTTTGGGGTGTTGTTTTTTGTTTTTTCTGTGTTAGGAAGTGGTATTGAAAACCCTCTAGATATCCAGTAAGGGCTGCATTTGGCCACCCCGTCTTTTCTCTCTGTTTCTTTCTATATTTTTCATCTGTATTTTTTTATTTTCAGGGCACTTTGAAATGAATAATTCAATGTGAATTATTCCTCTGTTGGAGTTCCCGCAATAAGACTGCAGTGAATATTACTCTTTGTAGCCCTGGCTCTATCACAAGGCAGAGGAGTGTTATTTCTTTGTGTGTGTGTGTTTTGTGTGTGTCAATTGAAACAATTTATTTGAAGACTTTGAGAGTGAAAAAAGGCTAAAAAGAGGCTAATAAAAGTCAATATCTTGCCTTTGAGCAGTGTCAATCAATTTGAGTGAAATAGATTCTCTGCTTGTTCAATAAGAAAATWACTTTTTGTCACAAATGACCTGGAGAATTCTTGAGTGTCCTCATTAAAAAGAAATACCTGGTGTTTTGGTCTTGTATTACCTATTTAATTGGCAATGGCTTATTTGTGTTATCTGTTTCAGTTAGACAATTTAGAAGAAAATATCATTTTATTAAATTATGTCAAACTGAAAGATAAGTAGCCGTTCCCTTGACAAAAAGTGCTCTGATAAGTTTGGAATTATTTAGCAATCAAACAGCATGGTAAACTGATAGTCTGTAGTAGATGTTTAGCATGGTAAATTGATAGTCTGTAGTAGATGTTTAATCAACTCATAAATTGATTATGACATAAGTTTAAAATTTTTGTTATACTTTTGTAATATTTTTTAATACTCCTGTTCAAAGAGAGATTCCATTGCATGCTCAGTCTCTCTTATCTGGCTCATATTTTAGTGGTAATTGTAGTAGTAAAAAATAAATAGGAAAATCTAAATTTACTTAAAAGATCTTTTTGATTTAAGTTGTAAAAACATTCAGCTTGTACATGGAATGCAGCTTTCCTTTCAATATTCATCATATAAGTCACAGTGAGACTTTAAAATAGTAGAAATATTATTTTAAAAGAAATGTATTATTTTCATARTACATTATTCGAGGTAACTAATTTGCATGTTGGTACCTAACAAAATCCTTTTTTTATGAAAAATGTAATGMATAGTTATTATATAGTTAACACATCATGCTACAGTGGGCTTCAGTTGGAGAATGCTAAGGACTATTTTGTCTAAACTTTCATAAGAGGCTTGTTTTATTTGGCTTCTGATTTTTTTTTGTTTTTTGTAGGTTTTTTG
>NW_026623427.1:219546-226763 GCF_030028575.1 Malurus melanocephalus
TGTACTAAACAGTGTTCGAAGCAGTTCCTTTGAGGCATCTAATGAGATTTTTGCTTCTTTTCAAGGCTATTTAGAATGCTTCTTAGTCCTTATTCACACCAATTTTCTTGAGGGAGATATGTTRAACACCCACACACTCTTTTCCATCCCTACCATAAACGTACAATACACAAACTACAATACCCAGCTGGACTGTAATTTTGTTGGTAGCTGATGGTAGGCTTCAAAGATCTTGTTTCTGCCTACAACTTTTCAACAAATTATCCTCTTCCTACATAGACAACTTCTCTGCTAAATACTGTATTATTAATACTGGGAAGGGGGTACAGAGGAAATCAAAGTCTGGCAAGATTTCCTTTAGAATGTTGATATAAGACAGGATGCCTGSTTTCAGGAATTAATCCATTTTATATATGGACAATCACAGATAGGATTTGATGTCAAAAATACCTGTGCCTGTTGGTGAAGTACTAAAAATGTATTCTTTGATGATTTACTATTTTATCTTCCCTTCTTGTGGTGCTACACAGAAGATGTTTTATTCTGGACTATGTAATTAATGTTGTCCTTTTGCTTTGTTATGCCTACACCTTAAAGATAGGGAAAGACAGTTGACCTACACAAACTTTTTTTCTATGTGCCAAAAATAGGTTAAGTATCTCCCAATTTCAAAGCATTGCTGAAAAGCATGGCATTCTTTACCCACGAGGCTCTGGCTGCTCTTCTTATCGCCACACCCATAAGAGTAGCGATAGATTAGTGAGACATTCCTATTTTCTCAAGCACTCCCTATTTCAGAAAAATTCCAAAGTCATGTTTCTAACTAATTTTTCTCTTTACCATTCACAGTATCTCAAAAAACACTCTGTCATGTCATTATTTTCTTCACTGAGAAATATGGATGCAGTTTGCCACACAGGTGTTATAAGTTTTAATTTATATGCTTCTCCRTAAGTGATAACTGAAGATGAGGGTTGGTTCCCCCATAAGTTAAAGGAACATTCCAGATGTTCCATTTTCTGATTCAGCTGAAACATCCTACTGTGTATTCAACATCTGTAGAAAATATATCCAGCCACCCATTAATTAATTTAGTGCATCTTGTGATGAGTTCATTTGCTATTRCTGTAATTGTTTTAAGTGCTTTGGTAAGATTTCCAGAGTAATTGAGTATTAATTCCAATATTAATTAAGTGGATCCATGTTGCTGAGAATCCCAATACACTCAGTACTTCAGGATATTGGAAAGTTTCAATATTCTCATCAGAGTGAACAAATGCCTTATTGTTCAGAAAAATAACTGTGGAAAAGGAAATAAAGAAGTCAGTGCAGAGTAAGCCTTCCTCCCTTCTCTGCTCTGCTTCAGATTCTCAGTTCTTAGAGCAGGCATCATGTTCCTTACCTGTGATGACAATAAGGTGGCCTTTGTGGCTGAATTAGAGAAAGGGAATGTAGTTCAGTGCTGTTGCTCTACAGTGTGCAAGCAGCACCAGGACTTACTGACGTGTGAGGGACCTTTCAATGAAAAAGGGAATGGCAGGATTGGCTCTTTAATTCAGTAAATTGTACCAGTGACTATTCTATTGCCATGTTCAGATACAAAACAGAGGAAATACATTTTTGTTTGTTAGTAATATGAAAATGAACCCTCTGCTCTTCACAACAGAAGTTTACTATCAGTCTAGAAATAAAAAACCATGACAGAATTAAACTTGAACTAATTCAAATGTTGTTTGTAAAATGGTGACCTGACACTGAGTAGAGAGCTAAGAAGGGGGAGGAATAGGGAAAGAATACTCTTGCACTGTTGTGTGTTATATAAGTATTTCGAGGCACTATTAATATGCAAAACAAAACCTCTGTCTTTATTCAAGTTTTCTTAAGGGAAAAGAAACAAAACCAAACCAMTCAAACAAAATACTGTCACTCTGTGTAGAGCTATAAAGGAGAGAGGAAGTGCCTTTCCAATATACTGCACCTCCACTTCCAGAGAATTGGGACGTGCTCGAAAAGAGAAATCACTTTCAGTAAGCTTTTGTGGCTKTTGTGGTAGTATGTCTCAAACATTCTTCCAAAACAAGTATGGCACACCACTAAACTTAWATTTCTATTTTAGTGTTTATTATTGGATTTTTCAACTCTCTGCTTTCCTTCAGKACTTTAAATTAACTTTTGTAACAAGGGAATAATATCATGTTGCTCATTGACTCCATCTCACAACATAAAATGAGGAATTGAATATATAAAATTAAGTGACTCAGTTAGTACTAGAAATTGAAAGGTGACTCTGAAACCTGCCATAAAAAAATAAGATACCTTTGTTCATTCCTTTTGTTAAGACACATGATAGGCCTTTTGAAAGGATGAACTGCAGGATAATATTGACAATCTCTCTAGGGGAAGCTTGAAAATAAAATAGAAATTATATTTTCAAAATATCTAAATGCATTATTACTCTCTGCTTAAAGAAAATAAACAAAGTACTTAACAAATGAGAGATGGTATAATGCAAAATGATGAGGTCAGAAGACATGGAAATTCCAGGAACTAAAAATTAAGAAACTGATGGGAAATCAAGAAAAGGTTCCAAGAGAARAATCACAGATCTCTGAATGCACCTGAGATACGTGGGAGTAATAAAGAAAATTTGAGAGCATTTGAGAGATTTAAATGCACTTTTGCAAATATTCCAAGGATTTTGAAATACTTAGCTACACAATAGAAAATAGACATTATTCCTGTCCCATGAGTTACCATTTAGTAATATAAATTTATTAAAAAAGTGCTTCTGAAGGATTAATGTTAAGGGTAATAATGACTTTTTTTTTATCCAGATTTTGCTTGCATAGATTTAGATTAATGGCTTTCTTAAAATAAGAACAACCACAAAAAAACAAAACTATGCCCATATTTTCTGGGTTTGGATTGTCTTTATGTAGTTTGCCTCAGTAATGAAGAACAAATTTATTTACTGTGAAAGCATCTGGACTCTATAGCCCAAAAAGTAAATGAGAAATTGCATCAGCCTCAACAAAAAGTTTCTCAGACAAAACTCATGGTCACACAAAGCTGAGGTGAACAGAGTGAAAAAGCAGTCTAACTGAGCATTTCATTTTATAATTTCTGTTAAAGTGTCACAGAGAGAGAATATTTTCTTTCTAAAAGAATAGCTCATTGGTTTAGCTCAACCTTTTTTTATCTTTTGGAAAGATCAGTTTTAACATAAATCTTAACAGGTAGATAAGGAACTTGACATTTTCAAATTACTATAAAAGAACTAGATGTTCCCAAGAGACATCTGTTTCCCAAAACTTTTTACATTAAACAACTCTTCATAACACCTTTCATTATGTCAAAAAGATRAATGGTTATCTTAATAATAATTCAAGTACCAAAACAAATACACAATCTCATTCCATGTAAGGTGAAACAATATGACAAAGAATAGGATTTGGAATGATATTGTGATGTATTCAGATACAAACATGAATTTTTCTATGATGACTTCTACTCTTTTCCTAAATTGTCCTTGAGAGCTGAAAGCCAGCTTTTTCTTTTTTTTTAAATTTGTAAATGTCTAGGGTGATAACAAGAGATACGAAGTTTTATTCAGAATTCAATAGAGCTTTAGATATCTGAATACAGGAAAAAAATATTTAGGCAGGGAACAGACATAACACTTGGATTAACTTTCTTTTCACCACCATGTGATGAGGAATATTAGAAGCTTCTGGCTGTATTATATTCATACTTCTTTTCCTTTATAACAATAACCAACAAGACACAAAATTCTTAGTAGCAGTACTGGATAGAGAGATTCTCTGTTATCTCAAATTGAGGACTTGAATCACAAGAGTTCAGGAATGTTTTTAGGTCGTGGTGCATTGTGCCATTGAGAAATATGGGGTAAAATTCTATCTATAGGTATCTTTCAGWATTCTAGTCCTTCCTTTTCAGGACAAGGCACATACATTTGTRTGTCCAGTGTTTAAACAAATAGTGCTTGCAACATCACAAATGTCAGTGTTTGCCTTCCTTGTAACTATGTCTACCTGTTCATAAGGCAGGATCAGGAATGTGTATTCTGATAAACAGAGCTCTGAGAAGTCAATAGCCCTTGAAATCTGTGATATTCTTTCAAAGGAATGGACTTCAAAAGGGGGCTTCCTTTGACCTGTAGAGGGTAATCTGAAAGATAATAAAACTGGTTTAAACAAAGCTTTAAAACTGGCACTTGGTCAGAAGTTCAGATTGGTTACCTGYCTCATACAGCTTTGTATTGGGTGTSRGTGKCAAGGTTTWAGWAGCTGGTGGGCTCCAGGGTGAYCTCTKTGAGACTGTTGGCTGCCCTSTACCAGAGGCAGTTGTTTCCAGCTGGCTCCCCAAAACACCCACTGCAGGACAAGGTAAGCCCATCAGCTAAGTGTATGGTGCCTCTGAAAACATTTTTAAAAAAAGGAAAAAATGCCAGACAAAGAGCAGCTTGATGGGTAAGAAAAGGAGAAAGAACAGTGCAAGTACCAAGATCAGAGAAGGAGGGATTGCTCCAGGCACCAGAGAAGAGATTTCTCTGCAGAAATTGAGGGGGGAACACAATGGACCAGGCTGTCCTACTTAAGCCGTGGAGAACTGTGCTGGAGCAGATATCCACAGTGTGGCTTGTGACCAATCCTATGCCAGAACACATGGACAGTTCCTGAAACCCCTGGAAATACCCCTTATAGGCGGGGAAAATGTGAGGAAGAAGGACAGGCAGAGAGGTGCTGCTATGGACTGATCATAATGCCCAATTCCCCATCTCCCTGTGCTGTTCAAAGCAGGGGGAGGTAAAGGAGTTGGGACTGAACAAGTGCAGTTGGATATATAAAAAAGAGGAGGTGAAAGTGTTTTAAAATTTGCCTTCTCACTAGACAAATCTATTTTAATTGCTAATATATTCCATTAATTTTTAAAAGTAAGATGATAATTCACCTTTGATAATGTAGGTCCCACTCAAGAGGCTTCTTTGAGACTGTAATACGACATCTTAAATTGTCATACTCCATCTTCTTCCAGAGAGTGGGCTGATTTACAGAGGATGTGTGTCTAGATCACAGAATGGTTTGGGTTGGAAAGTGCCTTTAAAGATGTAGTCTGCCATGGGCCAGGGCAACTCCTCCTCATTCAGGTTCATCAAATCCCCATCCAAACTGATCGTGACCCTGTTCCTTGATAGGGACCCACCTGTTCCAGTGATGCGCAACTCTCATTGTGAAAAGTGTCTTCCTTTTGTTCAATCTAAATCTACTTTGTTCAATCTAAATCTACTCTCTTTTAACTTAAAATCACTGAGCCTTGTCCAGTCACTACAGGTCCTGGTATAAAGTCTCTCTTCATCWTTCTTATAAGCCCCCTTTTAAGTGCTGGAAGGTTGCTATAAGGTCTCCATGGAGCCTTCTCCAGCCTAAACAACCCCGACTCTCTCAGTCTTTCTTCAAAGCAGAAGTGCTTCAGCCTTCTGAAAATTTTTATGGACTCTTCCCCGAGCAAAGTCTATTTTGCTCATTGGTAAGTGATATTTATTTGTTTATCTTAYASACTGTTTTCTTCCCCTGTCCTGTTRCAGAATGGGAGTGAGAGAGCATTTGGGGTAGTATCTGACATGTTTCTGTGTATCAGGATATTATAGCTAGCAAACTTCCAACGCTTTGTTCTCCCACACATTTCCATTTATTACATTTAGATAGCATTGTTTGTAAGTACTGATGAATCATTTTGGTAACTTCATCCCCAGTCTCAAATACAAGTGGAAACCATAAGGGGAAAAAAAAGAGAAAGGCAAAACCAACAACAATAAGGTTTAAGTTCCCATTGTAAGGTAAATTGTAAACATTGCTCCCTCTGGATGAGCTCTATTTGTTTTCTGAGAGAGGTCTTTCCAGATCCTACTGCCCACCACCCCTTCAGTTAATACAGACTGGAGTTATACTTATGTCAGTAAAAGATTCTCTTGGTAAACCAGCATGTTTGATTCAAAAGCATTTTACATCTGTCTTGGTTGTCCATTTTGGACTATTGAACGTCAGCAGGTGTATTCATTGACATGCTATTTGAATTGTTATTCCTAGGCAGCATCTATTRTTATGAAGAAAAGCCAGAGCAGGCATTTGATTTTCTATTTTAGTTGCTGTGTGGAAAGGAACCACTTAAAATCAGATGGCTATTTTTGGCTGCAGCTCAGTCCTTGTCACTGTATGCTTCTTTTTAAGTATGGTTAAATTACTACCCCTGGAATCTATAGTTACTACAGCAAAATGCTATGAAATGCAGATTTTTTACATTAATAATCTCAACTAGCAGCTGTGTAACACATTAATCCCTGAATAACCTTCAATTCATACTATAACATGGATCTTAATGGTAGAAATTAGAACTGAAAATAGCTATTTGGTTTTCTGTTTCATGTAGTCACTAGATTGTTCCCTAAAGAATATTTTGCAGTGCTTTGTCTCACCTAGAATTAAGTGTACTGAGCAATAAAGCTTCTACTACTTTCCTTTGGAGACTGTGTCACCATGTAAYAGATTTCACTATTGGGATTCTTTACCCTATTCAATCGCAGTAAAATATTTCACCTTCTCTGAAATGGGGAAGAGGAAAAGCATAACAAAAGCAAAAATATTTATTGGCTAGAAGCTAGCAATAGGGCTCTCTACAAACCAGGGATGTTACATCTCTTAAAATCTCATTCCTTCTATGATACTATTCTAATTTCCTGTGATATGAAATCTGCTGTTGCATTTTTAATCATATTTTCCTAATGTAAAAGCAAATCCTATCTATTTCTTTTGTCTGTATCAGTTAGCTCTCATTTAGCATTTCTTATTTGTAGTTAGTTGCAAGATTATCTTGCCCTTGAAAATGAAGTGCTGAAATAGCCACATAACCACTGAATTTCTTTAAGTTTGATTTATTGAAAAGAGTGAAATTGGATTTAAGCCCAACTAGTGTATCAAGATGTCATCATCTTTATGRGGCATTATCTTCTTATCCCACAAGRAGTGAACAAACTTCCATAAGCAAGMGAACAAGCTGCCATTTTTCARAGTAATGGATCAGGGTCAAAGATGAAGAAAGCAGTTACACACATTACAAGGCCACTGGCTAGAAAATACCAAAATGACTAACAGATATATAAAGTCGCCCATTCCTAACATGCTTCTGGCACACAGCAGGCA
>NW_026623427.1:227496-248194 GCF_030028575.1 Malurus melanocephalus
GGTCCTCTATTTTCAAATGCATTTTCAAGACATTTGCTCTTAYCCCGTGCTTAAACTTGACATCATAACAAGAGACACCTGGAACCAAGCTCAGGTTCACACAGCCAGTTCTCATAACAAGTTGGTAACCTGCTTCAAAGGTCAGGACACAGTTTTGTGCAGTTGGCATAAGCTTTCATTTGCATTTTTTACTGGGCCACTGCACAGTGTCCCTGTTCTGTGAACTAGATTTTTTTTTTTTTTTTTTTTTGGATATGTAGATGGTAGGAAGTGCGAGGGCAATGGAAAAAAAGAAATTAAGTCACTCACTGCTAGTGAGTGCATTCCTTATAAATCTAAGTAGATAAATTTAAATTAATTTCCAACCTGTCAAATCAGGTGAAAATATCATGGTTTAAAGATCTTTAGCTCTGTTCTTGGAGAAGGCAGTTTCTTCAGGCTGAAGTTTTCTATTCTACATAATATTTGTACCTTGTTCAAGAAATTAAGAAATAGAAATGTGTTTCAGAAACATGTCGTTTTCATTCTCAGCTTTCAAAAAATTAAGTCTTTTGTTTTAGGATAATTGTACAATTAAGTGCAGATCAGAGTATGGACTAGAAGCCTTCTGTGTCATGCATTTTCACAAAGATAATTTTTTTTAAATCTTGTTTGGTGTTTAAGTAGAAAAACTTACAGCATCCCAAATAATTATGTTCCATCCTTGATATTTTGTAGCTRTCAATCAAAATTCCTTGACATAATGCTACRTATGTCAGTGAAGTTACAGCCAAGGTAAATGTGCATGTTTTGTTTTCTGCTTAACAATTATGAGTAAATGCAAAATATATATCTATGGAATATTCTTCCAAAAGCATCAGTTCCTTTATTTTACAATCTATTTAATAGAACTTTCCTCTAGAAATCTGATTATAACTAGTTTGAGTAAYTTTGGCTTCTTCAGTTTGCTGCTAAATGCAATAGGGAAAATTCAGGCATATGGAAATTATTTTCCAGTAGATATTTATATAATTTAAATAATATTTTAAAATGTCACCTCTATTGTAGAAATTGTTGTTACTTCACATTTACTTTTCCAATGTACTTGGATGCTTGTGACACCTTCATTTACTGAATGCCATATTTTTAATTCAATATAGCCAAACTGTTCAAATATAATCTAAGGGTGGGGTTTTTTTTTGTAGTTTAGTTTTTTTTTTTTTTTTTTTTTTTTTTTATATATATATAAAATATATATATTTTTTTGGATATATTTGCCTCAACTTTTAGGGGACTTCTTTAAGAAGAATATCCTTCTGTAAAAGGAAACAAGGATTTGTCAATGAAGTAGGATATGGCTTCTCTCTTTATCTGAAGAAAGGAGTTATAATCTATACACTACATAATAATGTGGATAGTGACAGTTTAGTTGTGGCCTTGAATGCCTAACACTGCTGCTCTCAAATTGACAGAATTATTTAACATGTTAACCTTATAGTCATGCAGGACTGCTACAAGATACAGTCTGAGCACACCAGACAAACCAGATTTTAATAGTATCAGATGTGTTCAGGACATGGTTCTGTGGGAGTGAGATTGGCCATGCTTTTTAGCAGAGTGAAATTATGTGCTATGCCTACAGAGACACAATTTCTAGGATTTATGACTGGCATAAACTGCCATTATGGCATGCAATTCTAGATTGTTCTGGCAAAATTGGATGTGTTGGATAACTAGGTGCTTAGAAAAATCTTTGGAGTAGAACTGCTAATTTTGTCACTGATTCAAAGCACCGAAACAGTTTGAGGATGTTTTGTTCCCAAGCATCTTTTACAGTCAGAGGGATTGAGACAGCATTGACTGATGTCCTCTGGCTTTCGAAAAACACCTCTAGGCCTGCAAAATACGCAGTGTGTCTTCATGCCATATCTCCAGTGTTTCAGTCATGTCCTCTGTTTCATGTAATAAAACCTAGCTTAGCAASCTTCATCACACTGATCCCAGAGCAAGAGAATATTTGGAGAAGTACACTGAACTATTTATTATTAATAATTATTATTATTATTATTTATTAATTCTTGTCTTCGTTCTTCTTCTTATTATTATTTTGTTTGAAGCCTGTCAGAGACCCAGGAGAAATGCTTGGGGGACAGACAAGTACCTAATCCTGAGCAGGATGCTAAGATACTTTCTACAAGTTTTAGGTTGTGTACTGGTGACTACTTGGAGCAAAGATGAGGTGCAGAAGCTGTAACCATTCAGAGTGCTCTAGGGAGTGGTTCTGCATACTGTGATCCTACTCAGTTTTGCTTCTTCAACCTCTAAAGAAGGTCTTAAGAGCAGCAGCTCTCTGGAACTTATAGAATATGTTTCATCATGTAGCAGGAAAACAGGAAATCTTGAACCATTACTTATTAAAACTCCCATCTGATTTTCTCATTAATGTGGAAAAACACCCCAAAAGAAACAGAAAACTGATTCATGTGGTTTAAGACCAAATCACAGTGTGAGTACTGAATGGCTGTGGATATCAAAATAATTTAATCATAGTTATACACAACTTTTTGAATTACACAATAYCCATGTTCCATGGTGCAGCTGTGAAGTCATGGAGGTTAGTGCAGCAATCCCAACTGTGATGTGCCTTTGTGGAGCTGGGCCACACGGTCTGAGGTGTTGGACTCACTGTTCCAAATCCTGCTTCAGCGTCATGCATTCCCATCAGAGTTTTGCAGGACCTCATTTTTCTGTGTCCCAGCTGGAATCTCTTCCTCTGGCTTCTCTGAGAATTCCTGAGTGTCCTCATTTTTAGGGTTGGGTAGAAAATACCTCATTGATGATTAGTCTGATCAAATTGCACTCTTTTCCCAGTTTGCTGTCACTCTTTTCTGCTTGTTCTGGACACTCCAGGGCATGTTTGCACGTGATGATCAACAGATTGCTTTTATAGTTTGGCTATCTATCTCCTTGAACTCACAAAACAAATTTTCTCTTTTCTTTTTTTTTTTTGGAACAGATGGATTATTATATTTTGTTTACTTCTACTACATAAAAGAGTTGGTACACTGCTTATGCTACCTGTTAGGCTAACTAGACTAAATTAATGAAACCTACCYTGGTGAAAGGGCAGAAGAGAGATTGTTTCTATTTGAAAAATTTTGAAGATCTTTTCTCTTTCTAAAGCAAATACATGTGTGTTGTGAGTTGTGTTCTCACTTTCTTCTCCCCACAACCCAGAGACAGTTCTCTCAAAAAATGTAAAGATTTGCTGTAAAAATGAATCTGTCCATAAAAAACTCACTGAATGTGAAGCTTTCTGACATTTAGAGCTCTTTCTATTATGGAATGTGTTACTGAAGATACCACTGCATATTGTAATGAGATATGTTCCCAGTTACATAACAGTRCAGCTATTAAAGTACTTTATGATCAAATGTCAATAAAATTTGAAAGTGAAGAACTTTTCTTTTAATGTTTAAAAAATTAATCTTTATAACCCATGCTGCTTCACTAGTTCCAGAACACTCGAAATGTACTTCTTATCAGAAACTTTGACTAGGCAAGACATTGCTTTGGACATTTTTTCCACTTACCTGTGTAGAACATCTAGCAGCTCATACCTTGGTCTCAAAAGTTGGTATGCACTAACATTAGAAAAGAGAATGTTTTRTGAAGCACTATATGAAAGAATACCTTTCTAAATGACTTAAACAATTGTCAAAATTAAGTAAAATACGCTGATATAAACTTATACATATTAGATTTGAAATATAAAATTGCCCACAGAGCTAGTGTTAGTAATTTTAAGAAGATAATTTACCAATTTTGAACAACAGTTATTTAATACATTTTCTGTTAATCACAAGGAATTTAATTTATTTATGCAAGGGGATCAAATTCTTTTAATATRAATGGCTTTTGCACAACTGTTCAATAAAAAATAATTAGTTAAATTGATGATACATTTCTCACAACATTTTTCCCATCTGCACTCTCTGATATCACTTCATGATATAAACTGTGATGCTTCAGTGGGAAATGTTCTCATTGTGCCATTATAYTAAATCCAAAATGATTTTCATCAAACTATAGACCCTTAGACTGTTAGTCCAGAATTTTGATCGCATCTCTCTTTTATTTCCTTGCACTTAAACACACAATGCTGATGTCCCCTTTTTAGAGCTCAATGTATGCCAATTCTACGGAAAAATATTTGAAACGTGAAAAAAAGGTCAGTATAGTCTCTGTGTGAGTTGTGAAAAATGTAATGTCTACCAGTCCCAAGCAGAAAACGTTTCTGCAAATAGACTCCATGTTCAATTTAATCCCAGTGGTTTGAGGTATCCCATCTGGAGTGCTGGGAGTTCAGAAATCATAGCCATTAGTGTGAAATAGGTGGAACTAAAAAACRGTCCAAGCAGAGTTATGATTTAATCTTCCTGAAAGCTGGAAGATTTTTTTTGTTCTTCATTTCTATACTTATGTGAAATTTGACAGCTTTTCTTGCTAAATCAATGGGAATTACAGAACCAGGGCAAAAGTGAAATAGCTTGACTGAGCAGTAAATATTTTGTTCCCTCAGCTTTTGTGAAAGTCCAGTTATTGATTCTAAAAACAAAACAACAACAAAGTATTTTTGCTTCCCCAAGCACTAGTTCTAATACATTTCCATTTTATTTCTATTCAGACACTGATTTCAAGAGACCAGTCACCTAAGTTTTAATATAAATACTAAATGAACTTTTATTTCCCAAATTCATAAACCTAGATTTCTCTCATTTAAAATAAGCTTCAATTTTGATCTTTTTAAAGAGTGAATCTGCAAAAGAGGTTTTGAATGCCTGACAAGGAGCAGAAGAGAAAAGTATAAAATGCCCTATCTCTTTGAAAAAATAAGAAAAAAAGATTAATGTAGGTAATTTTTATCTCAATAGTAGATCTTGTTCATAATATAAATGCCATCAAAGAGGACCTGGACAGAATTGAGGTGGGACTGTGTGCAGCTTGTGGGGTTTAATAAGGCCAAGTGCAAGGTCCTGCAGAAGTCCAAGGGAGTCACAAACATGGATACAGGCTGAGTGATCCTTGAATTGRCATCAGCCCTGAAGAGAAGAACTTGGGGGTATGGATGGATTAAAAACTGAGTATGAGCCAGCAATGTGTACTCACAGCCCAGAAAGCACATCATWTCCTGGGCTGCATCAAGAGAAAAGTAGCCATCAGGGATTCTCTTCTTCTACTCTGCTCTTGTGAGGATCCACTTTGAGTATTGCATTCAGCTCTAGGGCCCTCAGGATAAGAAAGACAAGGCTCTGCTGGATTGGATCCAAAGGAGGATGGAAAAGGTGATCATGGCTTGAAGCATCTGTCCTGTGAAGACAAACTGAGGGTTTATTATGTTTGTTCAGCCTGAAGAAGAGGCAGAGCTGAGGAGACCWGAGTGCAGCCTCCCAGTACATTAAGGGGGCTTAAGGGAAAGAGRGGGGGGGACTCTGTGTCATTGAACACAGCGATAGGAGAAGGGGCAGCGGTTTTAAACTGGAAGAGGGACAAAAGGCAAGCATTWTTTTACTATGAGGATGGTGGAATATTGGAAGAGGTGGATGCCCAATCACTGGAAGCATTTGGGATCAGATCGGACTTGCTTAACCTGAACTAGTGGAAGACTCTACTGCCTATGATGGAAAGGTTGTAACTGGATAATCTTTAATGTCCCTTCCAACCCAAATCATTCTAGGATCCTGTGATCTAGACATACCTTTATGCTGTAGAATGGCCCACTCCCTGGAAGCAGATGGAGCATGACAATTTAGAATGTCATCTTAAAGTCTCAAACAGGGATATCAGGAAGCACTGGCTAAGTTACAAGAGGTGAATTCTCAGCTGTCATWTTTCAGAAGCTCTGGGGCTGATGTCTCTAACTGGCCAAGTTTAGAAGCATGTCTGAACTTTAAATCAGTTTGAACCATTTCTGGCATAAATACTACCAAGGATGCCATTACCCACAAAGTCCACCATTTTTCAGGTAAAACAGAGGAATAAGATTAGACATGGAGCTTGTGGAGGACCCAGTGAAATATCTCTATAATTTCAACTCTGATCAATACTGATACAATCTGTCCTCACAAAGGTAGTGCTGCAAGTGGCTATTGTGCCTCAAGATAGGATGATCTGTGCCATATTATACCCACCTTATCTTTTTTCTTCTGTCATTTCTCCATCTATAAAAACATATACTTCCAAAACATATAATAATATACTTTCAAAACAGAATCAGGAATAGATGAAAACTCATGGCATATGTACAAATTTACTATCACTTTCTTACAATATTTACTGGAAATTTAGAATACTCAGGAAGAATAAAAAATATATTGTAATACAGATGAAGATATATATTCTCTGTATGCATTCAAAGCAGCAACTAATCTTTTAAACTTATCTGAATGTTTTATCATTTAGTTCCTCATAAAATAATTCATGAGGAAAAAGGGAGCATGTTATTTTAGCACAATCATAAGAAAATAAGCATATTTTTCTGATGTTTTAGTTTTGGGAGCTGGGAATTTTTTCACAAAATATTCACCATTTAACTCCATAATTTCACATTCCATGGTATAATTCAAATGCTCATCTTTCTTGTCAGTAAATATTTGTTGTTCCTTTTTTATGTTTCTATTGTCTGAAAATTTTGAAATTTTTTCCATGAAAGATTACATTGTGAAGAGTTCAACAGCTTTCATGAGCAAAATTGAAATTTGACACATATTGGAATAAGTGTTTTCTTGGTATGTAATTTCACAGAATGTATCATTACTGTTGTTATTTCAAAGTGATCATACCCTGCTCTGTTGGCATCTAAAGCTCCCTTTAAACCCAACAGGCAGGAATGTCCTTTGAGCTTGCAGTCTCTATCATTTATCTTAGGCTAAACATTTATATAAAGATTTTAAGCAATTACAGTTCACTTCCTTCTGTTGTCTAAGACCCCTAGTGATTTCTTGGCAATTTTTGTGTGTGCTCGCTGAAGGTTTTTTTTTTTCCCAGATCCTTCATTAGCTTCAGAAATCATAATGTGTWCTTTAGTTCAAATCGTATGGCATCTAATTTATTGTAGCCAGAGTGAATATGGTACATAAATGGGTAGCTTTTATAACCTTGAAATAAAAGAACATGTCACGCTGGGTTTTTCACTTGTCTTCTCTTACAGTTTCTATCATTTGCATGCAATTTGGGGGTTTTAGTATAAACATTCAAACAGCTTCCTGATAAACTTCGTGTTGATAACGCCTACCTGATAGGGWACAAATTTTATTAGTGTAATCTTTCTGCTGGGTTTAGGATTGACCCTGAATTTCATATTGTATTTATTTTGTATCCCTGTTGATTCTATAAATAGCATKAGAATCCCTGGAGCTGTGTGAGTTTTAGTTTTGTTAAAAATGTGACAAATTTTACTTTTCYCACAGTGTAGAGAAATAACATTGAGGATCAAATGTACTTGCATAATAGCAGCCATGTATGTTTGTATCCAAAAGTATACAATGAGAAGGAACTCATTCCACTTTTAAACTTTGCAGAAAATTAAGACTATAAAGCAATTTAGGATAAAAAAAAATCTCTTCAAYTTTCATATTCTGCCCTAGTACCTGATTAAAAGGAATTCAACCACACTGTGCTGCTTCTCAAACATCATTCAGGAGGCATCTATTTTAAAAACACTTCTGTGTCTTGTTGGTGATGAAACTAGTTTATCTGATTCTTGCAAAAAGGAATTACCGACTGGATTGTATTAATTTATCTGCAAACATGTCAGAAGCTGAATATTTATAATGGATTTCAACACAGTTCCCTGAGGAAAAACTGCCTGGCAAAGCATCATGCATCAGACTAAATATGCATGTAAGGTAGATTTTCTATTCCTTAAAAAGTCTGCTCTGATACATAAAATTCCGTGGCTATGAAGAATAAGTCACAGGTTTGTCAACAAGGGAGTTTGGTCCCTCATTTTTAGTCTTAGAATGCTCGTTAGGTACTTCTAAGGTTTCAGTATTACTTTACCTCACCAGGCACCTAACTAAGGCCATCAGCAAATTTRTTGAAATACATTCAGTTTAGCCTTGTGCATCTTTTGAGAAAAGGCATAGCCAAATTATTTATTTTTCACTATAGTCAGAGACAGGCTGGGCTACCAGAATGGGTTTTGGGGTTTTTTTCCCATTAAGTTGTGAAAGTCTTTGTCCAGCTGTTTGAATGAGTCACCAAGAGAATAGTGATATATTATATTATGAATAGATATATAGTGCTTGTCTGTGTTTATGTTGAACAGGGAATAAACTGCAACTCAACTGAGATGTGTTTTGAAATAATCCCTAAATATAAAACACTTTAGCAAACCAGTCAGCAATTTTCTCTGTGGATTAAGGACAAAGGAAAAAGGCTGGAGGTTAAGCAGGAAGCTCCTCCATGGTCGGGTCCCTGATTTAGGAATACTGGGATTTCCAAAAAGGACACAATAAGGCAGAAGTCACTGAGGCCTGGTAAGACCAATGAGCTGCTCTCCAGCTTTTCTTCTTTTGTCCTCACCTGTCCTTTAAGCTATATTTCCCTGAAAGGGCATTTATTCCACTGGGAAAACTCTGTTTGGTCTTTAAGATGTCCACATCACTTTCTTGTTTTCTGGAGGCTAAAGGAATGATGCAATTTACAGGCCGATGGGTTTTAGACCTTTGGCCTTAAGAACTTTTAATCACAATGCTGCCRTATTTTTTTTGGCCGGGAAATATTTTCACATCTAGCTCCTGTTTTCCTGGCACTGGAGAAGAAGGGTGYTAAATGGGGGGCATTATATATAATCTTCTGTGCCTTGTAAGTGAATGGGAATAACCTTCCTAAACCTGCCTGTTAACTACTTGATGGCCCCAAAAACACTCTGGCCACATGGTTCAAAGTAATCATCCTAAGGCTTGCTCCTAYGAGCTTCTGCTAGAGCAAATAAGCCATTTTGCTAATTAGCAAAATACACAGTGATTAAATTTGTAGGTGTCTTTAACAATGAAAAAGTACAGTTTAGAGACTCATTGTATTCTTGGATGTGTTAGGGCATTTTCTGAGTTTGAAATTATTTTTATTCAAGTGAATGTTAAAAATGCATGCATAGAATGAACTAAATTCACATTGAGACAGGGAGCAACAAKAGAACTCCCACACGGATATCTAAATTATTGAACACAAAGAAGAATGTTTTGCAACTTTGATTAGGGAATTGTTAATAGAATGTAGGTCAAAAACCAATTAAAAGTGTCTGACTAGAATTTTTGATTAGCCAACTATTAAAAACACTGAGTATTAAAAAATATTAAAAGATGGAATGGATCCATAAATATGATTTTTTTCTGTGCTCTGGATACAATGTGACAGTTTGAGCAGCAGTWAAGCAGTTAAGTTAGCGATCAATTACTAACTTCAGGAACGGAGAAATTGTTTGGCTGATAAAAAGTGTATTCAGCCTTTGACAAATACTTGGCTGTCACTATCATTTATTTGAAATACCACTGTAGCAACCCTAGCTCTGSCTTTTATTTTTTGTATCTTTCAAACAAATAAACTATGTATGGTGTTTTTYAGTCAGACTTTGAAGTTCAATCCGTTTTGGCAATGAACTGGTACTTCACAAATAGTAAAAATGCAGTTCCAGCTGTTACTTATCCTGYAGAACCATTCTCTTATCAAAAAGTCTTACAAAACAAATGAGCAGTTGGATGTCTGGTAAAGTTTTGTAWAACAGCAACAGTGTGACAATAATAGGACATAGCAACAATTCCAGCACTTCAAAATACTGGGAAAAAAATTCCACAGAAGAAATATGTATTTATCTGATTTTTGATCAACAAAAAAAAATGTGTTTAGCATACCTCTTCAYCCTGTCCTCACTTGTATCTCCAATAGTAATAAAGATAATTCCATTTTATTAGGACCTTGTTTCAAATAGTGTTTTGCCAGTCAAACCTGACAGTGCATGCATAAAGTGCTTARAATTCTGCCTTTAAAATTTAGTAAGCACCATTCTTTTCCCATAGAACAAACAAACAAGCAAGCCAAAACCCTTATTTTTTTGTTTGTTTAATTTTCTTTTTTTAAAGAAAGTCAAGGAGCAAAATAATGTTTGATGTTACAAGAAGRATATTAAAGACGAAATATTCTTTCAAATTATGAATTGAAAATAAGTTTCAATTAATCCAGATTAGGAAATCTTAAATGGAAGTGAGACACTGAAGAGATTGTTGTGCATGAAATATACTCAGTTTAACAGGATTACCAGTAATGATATGCWCATGTTATGAAGAGAAAATTTCAGAGGAAGTGTTGGAAGGATTTCAGGGCACAATGTATGTCTCATTTCTTTCAGTGTAGTATGTTTATTCTTTCATAAAAATCCAATAAGAGTGACAGTGTTGTGCCCTGATAGACCGGTTGTGGCAGTAAATCCATGAAACTTCAAGAAATRGCCTATATTTTAAAGAAATAAATATTATTGTAGGAAGAGAGATATTATAAAGGCAAAGGGGGAAGGAGTGCACATCTGTTTAGCATTTAAAAATCGTTTTGATGATAAATATAGTATTTGTGTTACTGATTTTTAACAGATACTTGTATAACTTTATTCGCAAAACAGAAACTTGAGATACCATGTATATACTTGTTCATCACTGAAACAGTTCAGGAGCCAAATCAAACCTKCTGGAGAAGGTAGCTTCAAAATAATTTTTTTGGAAGAATTGATAGCATTACATTTGGACATGGTCCTAAAAACACCTTCACAAGACCTGAAATCAGTGCAGCACAGGTGTTTTAATTTGCATCATAAACAAGGAAAACCAARCATGATATAAATGATCTGCTTTATTAAGAATAGAGTAGACTGGAAGCCAAAGGAGAAGATTTACAGCATTTGAGCATACTGCAAATAGATAAGGCACATGAGCTTTTTTTTCTGGCCTTGAATACAGAGGAAAAATATGTTTTTTTTTTTGTTCTCCCTTCATAGCATCTAGCCCTGGACCGCCTCTGATTCTGAAAATTGGAATTATCTTTTGCATGTACTGTTTTTAATAAAGTAATRTGGATACTCTCTTGGAGCTCCCCACAATGAGATTTTTCACAACTGAAGGCATAGTAGGCATGTGAAAGATGTTCTGGATGTGGTACGAGACGTTGGAACAGCTGAAGGTGCAAAGACTGCTATAATAGTGTTGGAAGACTTGCAATGATGACAGGGTTCCAGTTTGGACCAAAACTGCCCATAGATGTTMATTTCTTCCAAATAGTTTCCCTTAAACTGTGCTTGAGAATTGCCCAGAAGCATGTTGATGAGAAGGACCAGGACTAAGCCAGGAGCTTTGACAGAGTCCCTGCTTGATGTTCCTCCTTCCTCTTTTATATATGACATGACTAAAGGGGTTAGGGCTAATCTCAAAGAGCTGATCCTTCAGGCTCTTCTTTCATTAATGACAAAAGAGTTCATAATTGACAATAGTTTTCTATTCTGGAATTGTCTGTCTTTCTTCATTGATTGTAAGGAACAGTATTTGCACATATTTTTCCAACTCTCTGAAATAGCCTTAAGATGTAAGTAGACCATAAATGTAGAAAACATTATGATATTGACAAACTTAATTTAAATTTGTTGTAAAACTTAGATGGGAATAAGTAGATTTTGTAATATCCTCAATTTACCTTGAGGGAAGCAGGACCATATTCAYATTTTTTTGGCTAATTCAAATGTTACAACTAGCAGGCTAAATGTCAAGGAAGCTGTTGATTTTTATAACGTTTTTCAAATTCCTTATCAAGATTGTCAGTACAGCTATGATATCTGGATAATTCTGACTAGGAGATACCCAAGTTACTAGCCATGGTCTTTAGATTGGGCATGGCAATTCCAGTAATTTCTGTAAATCAAAGTGAGGYATGTCAAAATAGAATATGCTCCACACAATTTAAAGATGAGAGACRTCTGTGTGTATCTAAGAAGCTCCTGGTATTTGGTTTCTTTTAAAAAAAATGTTTAATAATGCTAAATAAGCTTGAAAATAACCAGTTTCCATTTTWGTTTTCCCCTGTGGTGACTATGAACTTTCCTTTCATTTCCCTCCAGAGACACAGCTGGAAGCCATGTGGACACCCTAGGATCTCTAAAATGGCACTCAAAACCTATTCTTAGGCAACTGAACCCACTATTGGATTAATTYTGTTTACAATTCGAATTTTACAGGAGATGCCAAACAGACCACAGCAAGCACCAGCCCAGAAAATGAGCTATACATTTCTATTGATCTTTTTTTACATACATGAGTTTTCCAAGGGAAATGTTTTGGTTACAAACTCCTGGCCATATATGTAAATTTCCAAATGAGATTTTGGCTGCCTTTGCCCCTACAATAAAATTAGAGCTGTTGAGYCACACAGAACTCTATTGTTTTTCATTTTAATATATTAACACAGAATCACATCATTGTTAGCATTGGAAAGGACCTCTGGAGATCATSTAATCCAACACCTCTGCCAAGRCAGGGTCACCTAGAGCAGGGAGCATAAGAATGAATCCAGTTGGGTTTTGAGTATCTCCAGAGAGAGAGACTCTGTGACCAACAGAGGTTTGGCAGTCTGYTCCAGTTCTCTTCCACCCCCAGTATAAAGAAATCCTTCCTCATTTGAAGTGAAATTTATTGTGTTTTAGTTTATTGCCATTGCTCTTGTCCTGTCGCTGGGTACCACCAAAAAGACTCTGGCACCATAATCTTGGCACACACCTTTGAGATATTTATGTACMTCGATCCTCTCTCGGTCTTTTCCAGACTAAACAGGCCCAGCTCTCTCATTTCTCCTCATAAGAGAGATGCTCTGGATTCCTCATCATCTTTGTGGCCTCCAGTGGACCCTCTCCAGTACCTCCTTGTCTTTCTTGTACAGAGGAACCCAGAACTGGACACAGCACTCCAGATGTGACCTCACTAGTGAGTAGAGGGGAAGGATCATCCCCCTGGACCTGTTGGCCATGCTGTTTCTGATGTATCCCAGGATACCACTGATCTTCCTGGCCACAAGRCCACACTGCTGGCTAATTGCCAACTTGTCATCCAGCAAGACTCCCAGGTCCTTCTCTGCAGCGCTGCTCTCCAGTAGGTCAGCCCCCAGCCTGTGCTGGMACTTGAGGTTATTCCTCCCCATCTGCAGTACCMTAYACTTGCTCAGYATTTATCCCTGGTGAACGCAAATGACTACAAACCTTCAACCTGATCCTACTCMACTGATCACAACTCTGAGCTCTGCCCTTCAGCCATTTCTTGTTCCACCTCAGTGTCCATCCCTCCTACCCACATTTCCTGAGCTTACCTWTGAGGATGTTTTGGCAGACAGTGTTAGAAGCCTTGCTGAAGTGGAGGCAGRCATCCACTGCTCTGTCYCCATTGACCCCTGTCAATRTCCTGCCATGTCACTGTAAAAGRCTCAGATTGGTCAGTGTGATTTCCCCTCAGTGAATCCAGGCCGGCCATTCCTGAGCACATTCTTTTCTTTACATGCTTGGTGATGACCTCCAGAATGATCTGTTCCATCACCTTTTCAAGGATGGAGCTAACACTGGCTGCTATTTTCCTGTGCCCTCCTTGCCCATTTTTGACAATGAGARCAGCATTGGCCTTCCTMCGCTCCTCYGGCAATTTTCCCATTCTCCATAATTTTTCAAAGATGATGGAGGGCTGCAGAGAAACAACATCTGCCAGCTCCTTSAGCAGCTGTGGGTGCATCCCATCAGGGCCCATGGATCTTTAATCTGCTTAGATGACCTGTATCCCAACCCTCTATGACCAATGGGACATGATCTGCAGGAGCTTCTGGTGTGTGAAGCCTTGCTGGCCTTCTGACAAATATCAGGGTGGTTAAAGTCCCCCRGGAGAACCGGGACCCATGACCATGAAGCTATTTCCAGCTGTCCACAGAAAGCTTCCTCAACCTCCTCCTCCTCTTCCTGGTCAGGCAGACTGTAGTGAACACCCACAACAGYGTCACCCATATTATCATATCTCTTAATTCTTACCCATAAGCTCTATCTCCATCTTTGCCTGGGTAGAGTCCAATACATTCCAGTTGTTCTTCACATAAGGAGCAACTCCACCACCTCACGTCTCTGACCTGTCCTTTTTATAAAGTACATGGCCATCCATGGCAGCATTCCAGTCACGTGAGCTATTCCACCATGTCTCTGTAATTGCAATGAGATTATGGCCCTGTGGCCTCACATAGATTTCTAGTTCTTCTTGTTTATTCCCTCTGCAGCATGTGTTTGTGTACAGGATTTCAGAGAGGTAATGAAGCATGAAGGCTCCCTAGAAGGGGTGTAAGAGGAACAGCAAGAATGTGTTTGCTCCCTGAATTCTTTACTGTACCATTCTTCTGTGCCTAAATTARCAAACTAATTTACTTAGTTTATTCTTATTACCATTATCTCCTTTAGCTTTCTCAACAACTGAAGAGAAAAGCCATTTGAGAATACATCATTACCTGTAAGAATCCACAAATTACCCTTCTGTTTTACTACTTWTAAAAGTCAGCTCGAATTTTTGTCACAAAAGTCCTGGAATATATGTGTAGCTCTTTCAGAAATAATTATACTCCCTTTTGTAGGTATTACTCCCTTTTTAGACAGCATGGTCTGAATAGATAAATTGGTAGTGTGACCTCTAACTGTCACAGTGTGCATAAGCTAAAGAGAAGGCTGCAGAGAATAGATCACCTGATTCAGTGAGACTGATTTTTTAAATTCTCAGTAGAGATACATGTAGGTGTGTTGATTCACTGAATTATTACGCAGAAAAAAATACAGAGCCARGGCACAAGCAATTCAACTTCATGTGTCTTCAGTGAAGAAAGCAATGAGAAAATTTCTGATTTCTTACCACACACTTATAAAAGCCCCTTGCAATTAAAACTTAACCTTGACAAATCAATAAGTATAATTTATTTTATATTAAAAATAAGGGATATAATACCTACAAAATTTCTGTTGCAATAAGTTAGATGCAGAACATTTTGATTTGAGATTTGATTATCAATAGCTATTTATGCTTTCATTTTCAGAGATTGATGTTGCTATAGAGACACAACCACTATTTTAAAGTAATTTAATTTGCAGATCATATTCATRTCTCTTCTGAAGTCTGTCTGGAGCAAGACTACATGCTCACTCCCTCAGATGGTGCACATTGAATCTGCCTTAYCCTCCTCACTTCCTCACCTACAGGGGAAGGAGAGGGGCCTTTTCACTTCTAAGGCCAATATGTGTGTTGGTGTTTTGATTTGTTAATGTAAAAAGAATGGAACTGAGCCAGAAAGTTTCTCTGGTGCCTATGAGAGAACCCAGAGAAACACTGCCTATTACTCTTGCCTCATGTGCTTGGTTAGAAAAATTCATATTTTTGCATGTAACATATGCACATGAACAAACACAAAAGGTCAAGTATACATCTGGCAAATAGAAATARTGTAAATTTAGCAGCTTGGATCCATCTAAATAATATGTAACTTGGGGATACTTTGTTAAAAAAATATCTTTTCTCCTCAGTGTTATGCAAACTCCCAAGTCACAATATGGTGCTATTGTACAGACTCTTAAGCTTTGCATTTTAAGTATTAGAAAAGCAAGTAGACACCTCTAAGGCTTGAAATAATAACAGAGGTATTAAATAAGCATAAGTAAGAACAAAGAATGCTACCTATCTGCTTTAATGCAGTTATTCATAGCTATCCTTTTTTGTCTTACTGTACTTAAAAACAACATGCTGTAAAAATAATGATTCTGATTCTGGTTGATGTATGGCATGCTCTGTGTGCGCTTTGATAATACACATGCTGCAATAAGCTATAGTGCTATAAATATTCTATGAACAGTTACGATCTTTGTCCGAAACTGGTAGGATCTGACACAAATCCCAGCTGTAGGCAGCCSATGTGGAACCAGGATTTTGAGCATTTAAACACTGAGGAGTAAGAATTGCTTCTATTTGTACCTTTGCTTATACACAATTGGCTGTTGCATAAGTATGCTCACATCTTCCTCAGTATTGAGTCACTCTCCTTTTGTGTTCTTTTTTTCTTTGAAGTGCACATCTTCGCAGCATTGTTATGCTAYTCCCACCCATGCATACACACACTTATGGGATTTTTTTTTTCCCCTGTGCAAATTTAAGTAGCTATATATTATATAAATATAAATAGCTATATATAACCTCATGCACACCAACATGTGCCTATGAGCTATGGCCCATGCTTTTACAAGGCACAAATGGAAAAGCTATTAAGAATCCACATAACCTTAGAAAAATTGTTGTTTAAGACCAGAGGAAAAAGATGTGTAAGCTGCTTTGTGGATGTAATTTTTCACATTATCCCCCAGATTGCTTAACTGATTAATCATTTTTACTTTTCAATATATACATTAAAAATCTGRTCACTATTGTGATAATAATATAGGAATGCTTAGGATGAATAGCTTGAAGCTCTCAGCTTTTTAAGTGCTGAAGATGTGATAATGTTATTCTTGTACTCTGACACTTGTTTAGTTTGGTCTTTTTTTTCAAGAAAGCTGCCACCACATGTATATAATTACCATGAAATTTTATTTCTATATCTCATTAATTGTTTAAACTTATTCATTTTTTTAGCATCTCTACCCACAGAATCAGCAGAGTGTGTCCCTGTCATACAATCAGCTTTGGGACAATCTTTTGGGCACTATGGGGTTACCTGCCTATATTTAGACATCTAAATCCTACCTTGTGTCATGAAAACTCTTGCCCGGATCAGCCAGAAACTAAAAAAGCCTGCGTCCAAAGAGTCTCATAGGAGTCAGCTATATTGTCTACCAATTTGCTAATTTGAACAAAAGCACAGTTTATCTTCAAAAGGAAGTGATCTTATGACCCTGAGCTTGTAAGCATATTTTATTTACTTTTAAGTGTTCTTCAATGAAATRTCCTACTGACTTGAAAGGTTCAGTCTGGCAAATTAGTCTTTCTCTATTTCTGAAAGGTTCTCTTATAAAGTTTTGTTGCTTTCATGGAAAACAAAGTAGAAGAATATTTCATCTCAAGTCATCTTTATGCATATTAGACTGACACTAACTCACCTTTGCTTTAACTGCTACATCAAGGCTGTTCAATGTCCAGCCCTGCTGTAGCCACATCTAATCTGACCATGCTTKCAAGGGATCCACTGATAGTAAGATGAGAATCCCTCACTGATATGCTTCAGAAGCAGAGGAGGGACAGCATGTTATTGAGAAAAATTAAATGTTGAATGGGGAAGGGTTCACAAAGTGTGCTGATGAACAATCTCTGCAGAGGGAGCACTTGGAAGACTCCAGGCTCTATGACAGCTAAATGCCTTCCTGGATCATTCCAGGATATCCAACCTTCAGCCGCTCCTTCCTCTTGCTGCAAATTAAAATCTGAACAAGGATATTTGTTTAATATGTTATCATGATCATGTTTTTTTAAACAAGAAACATATTTTATATTTGATGGAGGGCAATCTTTTGTCATTTTTTTCTGGTATGACAGAAGACCGGTGTACTTACTTGCTAAAAAATTATAGAAACCGAATCACAGAATGGTTGAGGTTAAAAGGGACCTCTGGAGATCATCTGGACCAACACCCCTGCTCAAGTACAGCCATCCAAAGATGTTTGGCCAGGACCCTCTACAGACAGATTTTGACTATCTATCTCCACTACCTCTCTGGAAAGCCTATGCCACTTCTCAGTCACCCTCACAAMCAAAAAATACTTTCTGATATTCACAGGGCATCCCCTGTCTTTCCCATTGCCTCTGGTCCTGTCACTGGCCACCACTGAAAACATTAACCAGACTGACCCAAAGGTCTTCTCTAGGCTCTATAGTCTCAGATCTTTCAACCGTTTTTTGTAGAAAGATACTCCAGTCACCATCTTCATGGACCTTTGCTGCACTCCCTTTGGTTTGTCTGTGTCTCTCCYGTACTGGGAATGCCAGAACTGAGCACAGGACTTCAGGTGTGGCTGCACAGTGCAGAGTATGAGGGCAGGATCACCTCCCTCAGCCWGCTGCTGTCACTCCCCTAATGCAGCCCAGGATACCATTGGCCTTCTCTGGACCCAYTCCTGACTCCTCTGAGCCTGACTCCTCCTCATGATTTCAYATTTAGCCCAATGTGCAGAAGGACATCAAGGTCCTTTTCTGCCAAGCTGCATTCTGGCTRTTCCAGCATATACCAGTGCCTGCAGTTGTCCCTCCCCAGGTACAGGACTTTGTGCTTCCCCTCATTCAACTGCRTGAGGTTCCTGTTGCCCCTTTTCTCCATCCTATCAAAATCCCTCTGGCTGGCAGAATATCTTTCTCACATATTAGCTCCTCCTGCCAGTCAGATGTCATTAGCAAACTTGCAGAGGGTACACTCTTACCCAACATCCAGATTACCAAGGATGTCAAACAGGACTGTACCCTGTATTGTCCCCTGGGGAACACAGCTATAACTGGTGTCCAACTTTGGGCTTTGCACTGCCAGTCAGCGCTGTTTGGACCCAGCCAATAACGCAGTTTTCAGTGCATCTCACAGTCTGCTTGTCCACCGGTACATGAACAGTCTCTTTATGGGCATCTCACAGTAGACAGTGTCAAAGATGTATCTCAAATCCAAGTAGTGTCCACCACTCTCCCCTCATCTACTCGGCCAGTTGCTTCATCTTACCAGTTTATTAAGTTGTTCAAACACAACTTCGACTTSGTGAATCCATGCTGAGTACTCCTGAAGATTTTTCTTTTTATAATGTGCCTGGAAATTGTTTCCAGAATCAGCTACTTCATCATCTTCCCTGGAAATAAGGTGAGGCTGACCAGTGTGTAGTTCCTTGGGTCCTCCTTCTGCCCTTCTTGAAGACAGGTGGTGACATTTACTTTCCTCCAATCTTTGGGCAAAATTTATTGTTGAATCTGGACTTAAATAAATGTKCTCTGTATGCTCTTAAAATAATAGAATGTAACTTCAAATTCAGTACGCTCAGACACCAAAATAATACAAAGGTTAATGTTTTGTAGGCATCACTTTATCATAAGGGAAATTTTTGTTTGCTGTGCTAATTTGCATTTCAATACTTCTCTTGTTACCAAGTTTCCAAATTATTGTCTGCAGGCASTTCTGTATGTCACTCAAAGCATTATAAGAAATCCTGAAAATAAATATATTTAGAGAGTAGTGTAGTGTCTTATTACCTATGAAAACTACACTTATTTATTTATGTATTTGAAGCTGTAGGAAGAACAAAGCTAATATACAATCCTTGCACAGTACAAGCCATGACTTATTCTTGCAARTGTCTGCATATGTGTTGTAATGGTATTGAATCTGCCTTATCTTTGCAGGTAAGGAATAATTTTATACTTGCTTGAGAATAAAYATTTATCAAGTACTCAGGATTAATTTTAAGGGTAAATTAGAAGTTTTCTTCCTGAACAAGGGGGTTCTGAAACAGCCTTCTCACCAAATTAGCAGAAACAACAAAGGCAGTTGTTTTTAAAAGACACTACTTGCTTTATGGATTGACTAATGTAATTGCAGGCATGTAAAGAACAGAACTCAACCACTCAGGGTATGTCCTTTGCTCTTATTTACTAGACTTGTGCACATATATGGTAAATAAATTTATCTTTGTTTCTCAGTGTTTGTGGGATCAGAGATTTAATACCTGTTGGTTAGTTCATTTTTAGGAAGTCTGYTATCTTAAATTAAAAAAACTTAATGTAAAAATTTGTCCTTCCTTATGTATGTAGAGATTCTATCTCATTACATCTTGTAAAACACTTTTCAAACTACTTACAAAAGTAAGTGCATAAAAGGTTAACGCAATACTTATTTTTAGCTTCACATTCCTATTAAAAAAAATGCAATTTGACTGTATTCATTGTGATTTGAAACCAAATAAATAATGAATAGTTCAAGTGATAATTACCTTATTTCAATATTTACAGAAAACTGGCACTTCATCATCATCATCAAAGCACGTTGAGAATTGTCATTATCTACACAAGTGTCTGGTTTCTATAAATATTGAAATTTGGTAATTATCTCTAGCGCTATTTCTTCCTTATCTACCTTTTAGAATTGAGCAAATAGAAACATAATTTAGTTATTAACATTTTCCAAATACATATCTGGTTTCATTTTAATGAGAGTGCATATGTAAAGAAAGTAAACTGCAAAATAATGTCAATGTAATGGAATTTAATATCTTTGTATCAGAGGCATGCAAAAGAATGAGTTATGCCAACAGCTAGATTTAGCCTGAGACTATTTCTAAAAGGCAAGACCTCTTCACTAAGAGACCCAGATGAGAAAAAGCAGCCATTGACATATATGGATCATGAAATAAATCCCTGTTTTTTCTCTCTATCATGTATTGAGCCAGGCTGTACAGAGCGATTTAGCGTGCTTCGCCGTGCCAAGCAAAAAGATGACATTTCCCCAGGTTGTTATTTCTTTTACGTCCTTTTGGGAGGTGTTAGACAGGACCAGACTGAACCTGTCCATACACTGCAATTGTGTTTTCCCCCTGTGTTAGTCTCTGACCACACTTATCTGTACCTCAGATTATCAAGAAGAATTAATCTGTAACAGAAATGTATAGAAA
>NW_026623427.1:248394-281943 GCF_030028575.1 Malurus melanocephalus
AGTGTATATGGGCATGCCCTGGAGTCCAGTTCTATTCTGGAGGAATCTTTAGGCATGTCTGTAGTAGTATGAAATTCAATGCCTGTGACAGGCTCCAACACTGTCCAGAGATTGTCCATATAATTTAATTATTTGCCTGCTCCTCAGCAGGTTTGGATCAGGCCAGCTTGCGCACTCCAATACACGCTGGGGCAAAAGATGTAGAGAATGATCCTGAGAGTCCATGTCTTCATGAGAGTAATTTAGATGATTTATTTAATGTTTTGATTTGCTTATTTACTGCTTTATGTGTTTATTCCCCACATTCATTTTTGTTCCTCTTAAACTACGTGCAGTGACCACTAAAATTTTTAATGAGACTGATTGAATGGGATTCACATTATATAGCCTGAGATGCCAAATTGTCCTGAATGAGTGTGCTTGAGATCGSCCAAAAATCACTGACAAGGTTATGAGTGAGAGTCAGATTTAATATTAAACCACAAAGCATAACAGATTTGTTGTGACCACCCAAGCAACTTTATTATCTTGCCATAGTGAACTGAACTCTAAGGAGGAGCCTTTTTTTCCCCAAAGAATGTAGGTGGAATCAAAACAATTAATTCAAATGTAGATGTCAGTGACATCTTAGCTGTTTTAAGTTAGCATCTTAGTGTTTTCTTAGCTGCTTCTTTCACACTCTCAGTCTCATTAGAGATGAACATCCTTCACATCCTGCAAAAAATTCTTGATCATCTGCACTGTATAGGAGCTCAGTTAATCTGCCCTCCTCAAACGCTTCCTCCCCTAAAAAAAATCACTGTAAATAAATGAAGTATCTGATCTTTTTTACCACTTTTCACCACACAGATATAATATAAGAACTGTAATATTGTCACAGCAGTGCTGATATTATGGCAGTTCAGCATGAAATTATGTCATAATTAAGACCCCACAAAATAACACTAATTGCCCTCCTTCTTTAAGATTCAAGTAGTTACAGACCAAGATAAGATAAATGCACATTTTTGGCATTTATTATATCTTTCCGTTGGAAAGAGCAATGTAGGTAAAAACTCCATTATTCATAACTTAGTGATACATAGCCAGTCCAAGCTGTCTAAAGAGATAAAAAATCATGGAATTATTTTCCCAAATCATTGTGATAGTGAAAATTAATTCTAAGTCCTTATGCAAATATTGTACTGGTGAAACTGGTAACAAAATTGTTTGGGTATCCCTTTCCTGTTGTTTAATTTTGTCTTCTACTTAGGGAAGGCTGAGAGGAAAGTTACTTCCCTGATTATTCAATCTATTAGAGAAGATAAATACAAATGTCAGTCCCTGTGCAATTTTCAGCAACAGGAAAGCTATGAAATCCCTACATTTTCTTCAGTGGCCTTGGAGGAAGGAAGAATGAAATCAKGAAGACATAATTTTGATCTAATATATGAGCAAAATCAGAGGGGCAATTTACAAAAGGAAGCTAGAAGTGAGGAACATAAAGGGTGTTCTTTCTATAAGCAATTCCTGCTATTAAAAATTACTTAATTATATAAAACCTGTAATATTTTCTGGTCTGGGACAGTTCATCAAGGAATAGGGCTGGAAGTATCAACACTATGAAAAAAACCACATATTACATTTTTGTGATATCCCTTTTTAAAAATAAATCATTGATTTCCATAAAACAGAAATTACATCTTTCTCAAATTGTATGTAAAGTACTGAACCCTTCCATTCATTCTTTGCCTTGTGACTTTTATCCTGCAGTACCAGTGACAGGCACAAAACAGGCTCTAGACAGGAAGCAGAAGATGGAAAATAACACAGAGCATAACTTAGTAATGTTATATATTGCATACACCAAATACTGTAGCATATGGTACAGTGTTTGCCCCTCCCTGTACTGCCCAAAGTTCCTCACTCTTAATTCTGAGATGCTCATATCAACAGCTGCAGAGCTGCCCTGTCTGACAAGTGTCTCTTGTTAATGCAGCCTCACAAACAGCATTTCAACACTTCAAGGGCTTGGGCAGAACAAAGATCTATCCATCTCCCACGGCAGGCAGTCCTATCAYAGAAAAATAGTCTTGAAGCAGGTTCACAGCATCCAGTTCCTGAAAACACCTTTCCAGTCCTACTAATATACAGTATCTATAGCAAAGTGTAAAAGCCATAAATCATAATGTATCATAAAAAGAGGCAGCAACTTGTGGGTGTATTCAGCAAAGTCACCTAATAAAAAGCGACATATTTCAGATTTCTATATCATTTTCCAAGGTTCTCCAGGCAGCTTTATAAATGTTGTGGGTTTGTTAACTTGGCAAGTGAACAATGTATGTTCAAACAAACAACATTGCAGACATTATGTATTTTTATAAGGAATTAGGAGGAGTTATGCCAGAGCATCTTGACATCAGAATCTCAAAATTTAACATCTTATGTATCCTTCCGAAGTGGAAAATTGGATTCATACCATGAAAAGGATGTCAGAAATATTATTTGTTTTTAAAATACAATTGCACTATCTTCCTGGTTACAAATAATTAAAAAATGTGTTCTAAGTTTCATATTTAAGATTTTTATAATAAAGATTATTAATTTCAAATAATTTTACCTTTTAAAAATATTATGCAAGCAACAGTTTTTATTTAATCACAGAAGATAATAAGCTTAAATCAGAAATAGATACCTCAAAGTGACTTAAAAAATGGTCTTTCAACGACTGAGGAGAAGTTAATACATTTATAAACACACATAACTTACAACCAGGTTAAAGAAAGGAATAATTTTAACATATTAAATGCTAATGCATTCCCTTTATTTAAAGGATGCCTATTTTATCATAAATGGCTTATTGAATTATGAGATGGCTTTTATATATCTTTATTTCATTTTGAATGTGTTAAGGTTTATTCTAGCCTGCCAGCAACTCTCACAACTATCTTTAACTTCACTTTCAGAAAATTCTATTTTCATTACACATTACTTCTAAATATATTACATATTACATATTACATATTACATATTACATCCATATTACAGTGGATTTTGAAATATGAAAATACACTTTATGTTATCACAGTGGGATTTTCTGTCAACCATAAGAGCATTGTAGATGTTTAGAATTAGAGTTTTTGTGGTTTTGTCTATTTTTATATACATTTGCAAATGTTTACTAATGTTGCAAATGCTCTAACTGATGTGTGAAGAACTGGCTGAAGGGCAGAGCCCAAAGGGTTGTAGTGGGTGTGGCTGGTGCACATCTGGCTGGTGCACATCTGGCTGGTGGCAGTCGCCAGTGGCTTTCCTCAGAGCTTTTTCCCGGGTCCAATCCTCTTCAATAATCTGGATGCAGGATCTGAACACACTATTGGCAAGTTTTCTGACAATACCAAACTCAGAGGTGCTGCTGATGCTGTGAGGGGACAAAAATCTTGCAGAGTGTMCTGGATACACTGGAGCATTGGGCTATGACTAATGGGATGAAATTTAGCAAGTCCATATGCTGGGGTCTGTACCTAGGACAGAGTAACGCTGGGAACATGAATTGGGAGAACAGAGGCCGGAKAACAGCCCTGCAGAAAGGGATCTGGGGGTCAGCAGTGGGATCAGTGTGACTCAGCTGGGTGTTCTGGCAGCCTGGAGGGCAAATGACATCCTGGGATGCATAAAACACAGCATCACCAACCTGTCCAGAGAGGGGTTRTCCCTCTGTATTCAGCATTGKTGYRGCCTCAMCTTTAGTACTCAGTGCAGACCTGGGCCCCACAATTTAGGAAGGGTGTTGAGGTCTTTGAATCCATCCAGAGGAGGGCAACAAAGCTGCTGAAAGGACTGAAAGTCATGTCCTGTGAGGAGTGGCTGGGGACTTCAGGCTTGTCTAGTTTGAAGAAAAGGAGGCTGAGAGGCCACAGCTTTGCCSTCTGCAGCTTCCTGGGGAGGGGCAGTGGAGGGAGGAGCTGATCTCTGCTCCCTGGTATGGGATGATGGGATGTGTGGGAATTGTCAAACCCTGGGACAGGTATCCTGGAGAGATGGGTAATGAATAGCCCAGTGTTTAAGAGGCATTTGGTCAATGCCCTTAATTGTATTCTTTAACTTAGACAGCCCTAAATTTGTCAGGTAGTTGAACCAAGGTGTTGTTATAGGTCCCTTTCCAGTTGGAACTATTCCATTTATTCTATTATATGCCACACTAAATGAATGCTAAATGAATTAAAATATASTTGATATTGCTGATAAAGTGTAGAGATTGATCATGTCATCCTCARGCAAGCACACAGGATGTGGTGAAGTTGCTCAAACATTTGAGATACATTCATGCTTGCTGTCAGGCTTCCAGCTGTGAGTCCTGAAGAACACAGTTCTGTTTCATGTCTGGTATTACATCTGTCATATTTGAGAAATGCTTCTGGGTACTTCCAGTGGCATGGTGTTCTTTGGCTTCAGTRTCTGAATATCCCATTCATTGAGCCATTCCCTTGCTCCTCATGGAGAYATTCTGTGAGTCTCTGTTGACTGTAGTGGCAATTTAGACATGCACAGCTCACATGTAAACATCTGCGCTTTTATTATCAGGGCGGGTTGAACCTCATGCCCCCTGCTTACCACTGAGGCATTTTTCTATGATTCTACTCTTCCATGTCACCGAGAATTTTAGTCAGAAGATATTTGATTACTTTGTCCCATGGATACAATGTTRTCAGTAATTTCTCAAATGACTATAATATAATGTATTTGTTTGAAAATTTGGCTGGGTAAGAGTAATTAGACTACAAAATTTGATCCTTAAAGCTATCCTATAGGTATGAAGTGATTKGAAGATAACTTCAGGTGAAACAGTTCACTCAAGACAGTTCAAAAGGGAGAGAAAAGTGAGTTTTATTCTTTTGTTTTCAATAAATGCCTTCATTGTCTTCATTCTTTGTTGCTGTCTTGTTAGGTTTTGTAGCAGTTAGCATCACAGTGGTAATTGATAGGACATAAAAAAAAGATTAAGCAAAGATTAAGTTGGCACAAGACTTTTTTACCAATATGTACAAAAAGTAAATGTCCAGAGAAAAAGCCCAACAGCATATGGTARTACTTCTTCCAGCCTACAAGACTTCCTGAGGCAGAAAAGGTTTGTATGGATTTTTCTGACATGAATTTGTCTAGTCTTCCTACAAGCACATTTACATTTTTATCATCCACAATACTCTGTGTCAAGGTGATGCACAGTCTATCTGTAACCGTGTTTTGAACCTGACAGCTGACAGCTTCATTTGATGCCTACTAGTGCCTTTGCTGTCAAGGGCCAGAGAACAATAGATCAGCTCTCTACATGGTCTATCATTTCCCCCTCAGTCATTTCTTCTTCAAGCAGAAGAGCCCCAGACTACTTATTTATTCCTTGTAAAGACACTCTCTCATACTCCTCATGTTCTTTGTTGTCCTTCTCATAACCTTATCCAGTTCCTCTATGTCATTTTGTTTTCTGGGTACTTACAATACAGGCAGTAAGAAAAACGTTTTATGCAGCTTTATAATAACATTTTCCATTTTATTCTGTGCTTCTTTTATAAAAACCCAGTAGTTGTTATTAGTGAGATTCACCTCATATCTTAATGATTTTCTGTGGTATAAATTCAAGCTCRTTTCTCTGATTGATAGTAGTTGACTCAGAATTCCAAAGGGAAGGTGATCYTTTGCCATGAACATCACTTTATATTCACCAGCACTGGCTGCATTTTGCCAGCTATTTTATTCCCTAATCCCCCAAGATTCTTTAGTGAATCCTTCATAGTTGGCCCTGGTCTTTGCTATTTCAAATGTCTTAGTGTCATCACATCAGTTAATATCAGCAATATTTTCACGGTGCTTTTCATCTCTTTTCTAGGTAATTTATAAATATTTTAAATTATATGGGGTCCAACATAAACTCTTATGAAATATCACTGATGTGCTCAACCCACAGTGAAAACTGGTCATTTACTGTTATTTTCTGATTCTCTTTTAGAACCATCTTTAAACACAAAAACTCGTTACTCGGTAGTTTGTCTAATAACCTTTTGTGATACATATAGTGAGCCAGATCTCCTTCAGCACTTGCTTCTGATAGCCTCAAAAGATAGTTATGACAACAGAGGGGTAAAATTGTGTGTATATCCACCTTTAAGAAGTGAGACTAGGTGATAAAAGATTGTTCTTGGCCCACAGTTCTGTGAAACTCTGAAGGCAGCTGCCATCTGACAATGAATAAGAATTTGAAGGCCATGAACATAGGGGATTCGGTGACTGTGGCTCGATTGTATTTATAGACTAACAAGCTCATAAAAGTGTTATAACTAGTACATTTTAATATTAAAGTGCAATAAAATCTTACTGAATCTTCATATTTTCCCCACATGTCCCAGAAGACTTTCTACAGAGTCACTACAAGAACAGCTATGAATCAAGTATAATTCTGGCTGCAATAAATAAGATCAACAAGCAGCCCTAAGGGTAGCTCCAGCACAGTAGTTTACCATCTTTTTTATTAGTTATATAAACAGCCTCAAGATATTTTGTCATGTGATATCCCCCTGGCATCCTTAAAAACCCCAAAACCTTTTAATCTGCCTGTAAAAGCTTGTAATGTGTRGCTCAGTCTTGCAGCCCTTTGCCTTATCTCCATGTACAGCAAAGGCTAATTTGTCCCCTTTAAGCCTTTCAGTGCAACTTGATGCTCTCTTAATCACCCCCTGAAACTCTGCTCTGTTTATCCTCTTTTACAGAGACAGGTGCAAAGGATTTTATTAATGCAATACCTTCTTAAGTGGTTTAGTTTATCCCTTACTATTGATCCAATGGTTTAAATCCATTAAGAGGGTGYGAACAGACACTTTATTCTTTGCTTAACAGAATCCATTCTAAAAAAAAAATAGGACAAAGTATTTTGTCCTCTTCTACACCTTTATTTTTTTCCTGTGAAACCTGAGACCAAAAGCAGATTACAGAACATCCAGTTGCTCTGCAGTTTTGGTTGACATTTGTTTTTCTGTCTGTTCATCTCCAAGTGGTTAAATCAGATTTTAAAAACTCATATATAACATTTTTGTAATGCTAATTTTTATGAATCTGGAGAAACCTGTGTGCTTTCCACATGAGTTATGATACATAGCAGAGTCAATCCAAACTTTTAGTGTGCATTGCCCTAGAAAGAAATGCAATGATAGCTTCCTGTCATGAGCATTTTAACGGCTAAAGTAAACAAGCATAGTAAGAGATGACATTAAACAAGACAGGTGTAATTTTTCTTTGAYTTTTTAGTACCAATAAATAAAAGCAATGAGGTTTTGGGTAATATCTAACCCCTTGCATGCTTAGCCATGGAAAACACCAAGTCTTTATGACAATGGCAGTAGAGCCAGCAAAGCACAGTGTCTCCATTAACAAGACCTCAGGGATGCAGGCTGGCTCACCACCTTTCTTGATGACTTTTTAAGCAGTAGTTCCAGCATAACTGTCAAAGAATGTTGCATCAATATGTGTAAAGGAAGAGCGTTTGAAACAGTTCAGGATATTCTAATGAAAAGCAATATTTAATTAGTGGCCAAGAAAAATACTAGTGTGCTACTTGCCCATTCAGAGGAGATATATGGGGATCTGTGTTTGTTTGCACAAAGAGATATATCTGTTAAAGTTAAAACAGTCCACATACACAGCAGTAGGGAAACACTTCAACCATAATGGTTTGAAACTTATTTTTTTAAGATACAAATTTGCTTTTTAGAGGCAAAAATCTTGTTCTTTACCMRTTTCATATTTATCTAAGCTTTCCAYGAGTTTTAAAATTTTGCTTGTTCTGTAAGGAATTTAACAACCTCAAGGTTACATTAGTCAGAAATAAAAATATGATGTTTCCACTGAGAGCATAGTACTCCCTTCCTGTAAAACAAGAGGAAGTTTGCAGTCTCTTGCACTTTAGTACATGCTCTCAATGAGGTTATTATGCTGCTATTGGCTCTGCARCAAACTGAAACTTGTTTAAGCATGAAAAATTTCACTTTAGCTTGGGTGGTGGACCTAGATTTCTGAAAGACAATATGGTAATATTTTACATTCCTGCTGTCTTTAGGAGCTGTTATTTAAAATCCTCTCAACATTTTGCAGTTGCACAGATGAAATAACCATATATTTACACAAGTGTCCTCAATACCAGAAAACAGAATGGACTTCAAGTACAAACAGAAGAAGCTGAATAAGATGGCAGACAAATGTTTCATGGATRTGTTCTTCTTTCCCCTCTCCTCTTGTATCTTCTCACCTTGCAGTTTGGTTAATTCAGCGTGAGCTGACAACAAACAAGTGACACACACTGCCAAGGGGTCACCACGTGCCAGCTGACTGCATCTGTGCCAGCTTTCACTGAAGGCACAGAAAGAATCCTTCCAGCCTATTTCCCTTTAAAGCATGAGGTTCCTGTCCTGTGAGGATTCAAGTACTTAAAGCAAAGTCTAAAAAGTTCCAAAAGAGTGTTTTACAAAGACACTGCAAATCTGAGTCATTAATAGACACAGAATAAGACATGTGAAGGCTTATGCATGAAGCAGCCGGYGAAAAGGATTAGGGAGGAAGTACAGGTTGTTTTTCTTTCTCAATATCCTTCTTCTCAGGTTTCCTCTTTTAACTTCTGCAGGATTTTTTTTGAGTGCTGACAAAGCAGTGCTGGTGCAACTACGTGAAATCTTTTTCTGTTAATGCAGGAACCAAGCATTATATTGGCTCTTTTTTTTACCAGATGTCAAGGGTATTTGGTTATGCTCCGAGCTATTGGAATTGGAGGGGTTACTGTCTAGTGTAATTGCAGCCTTCCTCCATTCTGTTATTGCTGCCAGTTTCCACTGAGCCAAATCAATCCTGACAGCTGGCCAGATGCTTCTTGTGCCAGTCAGCAGGACTCTGGTCTCAAAAGAGCATCTGGTTATAAGGAAATTTCGCAGCAAACTATACAGTCAGTCTTGTTTTCTAAAAATATCAACATAAACACTGAAGAAAAAGTATTTAGTAGCTTCACTAATACACTGTGGTTTTTAAATAGGGGGGGATGAGCACTTGACTTTTTCACTTCAAATTCTATTCATATAGCATGAATGGAGACAATCAAAAAGCTTTTTTTTTTTTGTCATGGATAAGCTATGTATGTCATATCTTTATTACAGTCTGTGCAGTCCACAGACTCAAGAGCAGCTGCTTGAAGTGTAAGCCAACAGCACAGAACACATTTATCCTAGTATTTTTTTTTTTTTTTTTTGAGGTCACAAGTCATTTTGATTTGGAAGGTCTTTGGGATATGGTCACTTCAGATGCCTTAAACAAGTTTTTCTACTACCATATAATTGGCATATAATAGGAGGGTTTGGGGTTTTTTTTGCTTATCAAAGCAGCTAGAAAATACAAGACTTTCAGTAGGAGACATCAGTGTTCTCATGCAGTTTCTTTAGACAAACCTGGACTTGTTTTCTTACAGCTTATTCTCACTTTGCTCACCTTTTAAAAAGGAATAATGAAGAATGAGTTATTTCAATTTTACCTTCGCTGTTTTTGCTTGAYGAGGTAGAATGCTTCTATATTTCTTAACACATAAAAATTGCAAAGTATGGATGGGCTGTCTGGCTTTCATTTAATGATTTTCTTTCCTCAATGGAAATGGCTAGCACTATGATCTAAAAATATGTCTAATTATCCAAGGAGTGAAGAAGAGGGGTTGAAAGCTCCATACAGGGTAGAAGCTATTTGCTCTTCTTAGAGTGTTGGTCCATATGTAAGAGAACATGTTTTGGATGCCTCTGCATATGCTGAAACACATTCACATATGTTTCTTGCAAAACTAGAAAGCAGGTACAGCCGGTGAAACCCCACCAAGCCCTCGAAGAGGCCTCCCACTGCCACTTGCATTCCATTGTTCGCACAATACCACATACAATGGCTTGTTCTGCTTTCATTTTCTGTCACAAAAACAAGCTGATATTGTCTATATATAAATTCCAGCATCTGAAGTCCACATGCTGGATGTAGTTGTTTCTTCTTTGCTGAGGATATTTCTTTTGGGGAAAAAAATGATGCCACAAAATCAGAATATTTCTAGGGCAACTTATTTATTGAATTAACATGATATTTCTTTCAACAAAGGTATTTACAAATTGCAGCCTCCTTCCTGTGCAAACTTCAGGTTTCAGCTTTTCCCTCTTTTGGACTTACTCATTTTGGCAGTATAAAACATCTTTTAGATCTTTTATACCATCACTAAAGAAACTCCCATAGAGTTCACATACATGGCGCACTTGAGCTAGAAGCAGTGGGAAGAGAAAAGGGGTGAAACAAGGAATTAAAACTCCTGGCTTCTCATGGGACTTCTCACCATCTCAGTCCTGAGTTATTCCAACTTGCTTTTACCATATTCAAAAGGCAGTTAACATATGTCCCCATTTTTTTTCCCTTTAGTCATACGGCTTACACTTARAACATATGTTAAGTGATCTTTTTTTACTTACTTTCTTTTGTGTTGYAAGTGCTGTCTGGTACTAAATTTTATATCACTATATAATGGATTCCTCACACTCACTGTTTTTTCCAGTTAATGGAATGTCCTGATTTGAAAAGTTTAAATATATCTTGCATTTACATCATTTCAGAAATAAGGGCACAGGAGTTAAATATCCTATTCACTTAAMTGCATTTTTATTTCTCCATTTTCGTTTTCCAGCTGAAAGCCCAGAAATTTTACATCTGTTTACCAATGACCACACACCATTTAACATGATAATACCAGCCAAATGAATCTCTCTTAAGTGTAATGCTGTTACATATGTCAGAACTGAGCACAGTTATTATTACCCTTCGTTTAAAGGTAGTGAAATTAGCTCCTGGGGATAAATTCCTTTTAATCACCAATTAGTATACATCTCTTTTCTTTGCCATTGCTAGTGCAATCCACTGTGACCACTGAACAGCAGTTCAGAAGACCTAAACATTGGCCCAGCCTTTAACCTATTGTGCTGGGAAAGAGTAATTAAGCTCTTTGCAACCCTCTCTTATTCAGCAAAGCGAWTTGAGTGTTTATAAAAAAAAAAAAAATCTTCCATGTGAGCTGTGAATCCTCATTCTGACATTACCAGGAGATATTTCTGTTTACTTTGTCCACAATCCTTGTTCTTGCTTATTTCCTCGAYGTCCCACCTCTGTGCTACCCTTTTTGTAGGTTCCCTGTCCATCTCAGGATTAATCTATTCACATGTTTTAGATAGATCAGGACCAGCAGCATCAAGAGCAGCCCCAGCTGACTGAAGAGCCTGCTATTGCTGCTGTGGAGACCCAATTGAGGGAAAAATAGGAGGAAGATCTGTGTGAGTAAACTACAAGGCAAACCAACACAGGAAGAAAAGAGCACCTGTGACTTGATCCTGCACTTGAGGAGGTTGGGAAGCATGGACACATTGTTAGGAATGCTATACCAGTACTTGAGAAAGCCAAGTGTTTGGGAGGTAGTCTTGAAGAAATCCAAGGGATCCTGAGTAAGATGATGAACAGAAAGTTTCAGAACTGTTGTAACCGGTGAAGTAAGATTGACACAGCTTTCCACTTTCTTAACTATTTTCCATCCTCTCCCCATGATCTCAACTAACCATAGCCATTTTGCACAGTGTGTTCATTGAGGTGGCTGGGATTTGTGCATGTATTTTTGGCTTTCTTTTCCCCAGGACTGTCTGGTTCTGGTGGAGCATCTATCTTTCTCCCTGCATTGTTCAGGCATCCAGCCTGATTATGGAGGCAGGTTTCTCTGCTTCTATCAAAAATGTTTTGGACAGCAGCAGACAGGCCTGCTAATTTTCTTTCTGCTTGTGCCTTTGCTTGCTTTCTAGAGGTTCAGTAAAGATCTCTGCTCAAAGTCTCATTGTCAACGTGCATGAACAGAGCATTGCTATTACAACAGTGCGCTTTTAAAATTTGCATACAATTTCCTGCCTATGAATATCACTTATATTTTACATGAGAAAACAAACTGAAGAGACTTACAGAAACAACTAGGAAAATTATCTGAAAAATCACAAAAAAAACCACCTCCAAACACCAGGTTCTTTTTTTGCTGGGCAAGAGGCTTTCCTGGATAGTATAAATTGAAGTATTATATTCTCTCTTGGGTCAAGTCATTATGTATAATGCAAAGCTTAACTCTTACCTGTTAGTACTCCTTTCCTTAAAAGTGAGGCTCACTTAGAAAATCAGATTATTGCAGCTCTGCTACCAGTTGAATAACAGGAGAAAATATAGAAATGTTGAAACAAGCATGTTTGCAAACAGTAAGTTTTATTTCTGTTTCTTTTTCAAAGGCCCATTCAAATTCTACTAAGTGCTAATTAGCATATCATGATCTTTATTTGTGTATTCTTGTTTTGAGTTACAACTCATGAAATAATTTAAAATGACAGAACAATAATGCTATTTTTATTGGTAGATATTTTAAAGCAGATGTCTGTTCAATTTTCAAGTGAAATATTTCTGAAATGCATGATTTAATACAGAAAAGTTTTTTGTTTATATGTGTTAAATGATTTTGTATTCACTCATATTTTTTCATGAGCCTTATACTATATATATACATTCGTTAATTAACTCCTAATATGGATTTTAATTTTGCCTGAAGATAAAAAAAATATTGCAGAAAATGCTGAAAATATAGCTAAAACAGAGATGAATAGGCAGAAGCTAAATGAGTATAAATAATTTCTAAAAATAAACTAACTGTTTTCAGTCAGTTTCTGTGCTTAACAAACTCATAAAATTTAACCATGTGGTTTATAGRACTATTTCATTACAGTCCTACTTAATTCTGTATATACTATTTTGTATTAGCATGAAATATTTGGCTGTTTTAAAATTAAATTTCACTTTAAAATTAATTAAGATTTGTTGGCCAAAGAAAAAGTTATAAAAAATACAAATGCATGACTCATAGTCTCACCTCTAATGTACACAAAATATTTAATTGAATTCAATTTTGATTGACTGCCACAGATAAGAAGGTTTGACTTTCTGTATGAGAGGGAAGATAATGCCAGGCATAAAGAGGTTCTCTGAGGAGCATCCAAATTATTGTTTTTGAATCTCTCTTCTCTGTGTCTTGCTGGTTTATGTCTACCTCTCATTTTTTTTTTTTTTTTTTTTTTTTTTTTTTTTTTTTTTTTTTTTATTTTTTTTTTTTTTTCTTAGGACGTTACTTCTCAGGAAGGAATTCCATTGTAGAACTGAAATAAAAATCCAACCCTGAAGCTGTCAACACAATCATAATCTGTAATTATGATTATGTAGTCAGATTGCTGRAGTGGCTTGTTAAGAACTGTAATCCCAATAAATAGCAGGATCTAGCAGAGCTCAGTGATGTAAAGCTGCTCTTGTCAAGTGATTAACTCAGAGGAATAGGCACCGCCAAAAAGTGGTTCACTTGTGTACAGCCACCATGAGCCACCAACAGCAAAGAGTAAGAACGAGAGCACATCTGACATGGGGCTGACTGGGGGTCTTCGCCACCCCTGTCACCCATCCAAGGAGAAGGTGACAAGGCTACAGCTCCTCTGATGGAGACAGAAGTCAAAAACCTCTCCTAAGGCCAAACTGCTGACAGCACTGGTTCGGAGGAGTCTGGATGTTTGAGTTTCCCAGAGGAATGCTGCAACCACTGGCTGGTCAGCAGCTAGCTGTAGGCAGCAACAAATTTAAAAGGTATGGAGSCAAAAAGGGAGAATAAGAGCAGTGGTCAGACAGTTTTTACTCTGCAGCACCTAGGCCAAGCTGTGTGTTTTCCTATGAATCTATATCTATTCTGGACATAGCTTATTCCTATTTTTGCTACTTTTTATGAGGCATGTAAGGAAAAATAGCRCCAGCCCAACTCATTGAAACAAATTCAAAAGCAGGACTGCTTTGAATTTTATGTCTATTTTAACAGATGCTTTCAGACATGTTTCTGCCAATTACCTGTTTCATATAAATCAAGCAAGAAGTTCATTTCCAATTCATATTTAGATGYGTTAACACATCAGGTCTCATCACGATTCATCTCATCAGAGAACAGAAATATTATATGAGACATACCTAATCTATACAAAATAACTCAGAAACTTGCTGAAACTCCTGTAAATGATAGAATCATATTCTAGGGTTTTTTTAATGTAATGATTTCTGTCAATTTATATCTTTAAAAAAACTGCAAATGATTCATATAGCAAAGTGGTGATAYTTGCTGAGTATATTTTGTTCATTACTCATCTGTCCTAACTTAATATGCCATTTGATTGAAGTCATATGTTCACAGACTGTTAAAACAAGAATTTTATTGTTAGGAAAAAGAAACTTAGCAAAGCATACAGTTTTAGTACAATGTCTTGTTATTTTTTTTTTCTCTAAGTACATATTGCTTTCAAGAACAAAATGTTATAATTTTTCCAGAGATTGAGTTATGCCCTGATTCATTTCACCTAACTTTAGATGTCAAGATTGGTCACCCTAAGTTTCATCCAACGTATTTAACCTATCTTATGGATACTTCTCAGATGACCTGAATTGCCTYGCACTTTTCTCTACACCTCAGTTAAATTTTATTTTTAGATGCAGTTTAAGTGCATTCCTGTGAAATTAATTAAAGACTTTTTCCCCCCTGTTCTGCAGAAAGGCTTGACATGGTCTCAGTGTTTCAGGTGGCAAGAGTAGGATAAGTAATATCCATGGTGTGTTTGACTTTGCTTCTTTTTTTCCTAAACCTGCAATAGATAAGATAAACTTATTTTCCTTGCACACTCTTCCAGGGGATTTCATCTATATTCAAATGTAAGTTCAGTTTTCATACTGCTCCAATAAAGATAGTTCCTGTAGCATGGCTTTCATAAAGCTCATAGAGAAGCTGGGTCATTCAGGAGTGCCACGTGGGAGGACAAATGTATATTCCAGAGGCTTCRTATATTCATCCCTAAATCAAAGGAGAGAGATAACTTCAGCAAATTATGTGAGAGAAAAAGGCAGTCTTTCACTCCTTAATGTAGGCTTGATCTAAAGCCTGATGATGCTATATTGAATCTTTTAATATGAGTTTAATGACAATCTAGACATAATTGAAGAAAACTCATTGAACTGGAACTCARCTTCCATTTGCCTGCACAGCAAGAGTTTACAAAGAAGATGAAAGGCCTCGAGTAGAAATTCATTTTAACTAAAAGCATTGTTTTCCCTTATTAGTATTTAGTCCTCATTTTATTTGTTATAGTCTTTYCTATTACAACTGAAAAAACAATGAACATTAAGAAATAAATTTAGGTGATTGACTCATTTTCTCATGGAAAAGGAATGGAGCTTTTCTTTAAGGATCTCTGGCTGTCTTTGAAAACTGAGTACTGTAACTACTGAGCTTCTTAGAGTTGTTGAAATAACCCTGGTCTTTGAATTGTTACAAATCAGCCTCCAAGCRACTGGAACTCCTTGCTCATGTCAATACTCTATTTACTGTGAGTTCAATTAAGAGACAAGATTAGAGAAGACCAGATACAATTTCCTGATTTTCCAAAGTTTAATATATTTCAATACCATGAGGGTAACTGGCAACCTTTAATTCCAGTGCATGTTTTCCAGTAGCTCTGCTGCTGCACACCAACCAGAGACAGATTTATATTTCCAATTTGATATAATGACAGAGGCTGAGTTTTTATAGATATAATTAAAGAAAGTGTTCACTAAGATTTGTAAATTAGTAGACACTTCACGGTGTATAAATTTATTGTTTCAACAGTAGCTAACCCAAATTACCCAACAATATTGTATAGAACAGGGCCTGTTGACCCACACTGGACTTTGACTGTATGAAAAATGCAGCAATGGCTGTCATGAGGTTTACAAGGTAGTCATTATGCTTTGTAATATTAAATCATCTTTCTAGATATGGGTTTTACATTGTTCTGTTTTCTACAAGTGAAGCAGTGGCTATATAGATATCTACATCCATTGCTAGTAAAAGGAAAAACACAATACTACATTATTCTGGGTTTATGCAGACGTATCCTTCATGCTGCAAATGAAGTTATATCCATATTAGTATCGTTTATCACCAGCATGAATTATGTTTGCATTTTTAATTTAGATCTTATGGTATTAATAGTTGAAAATGCATTATCTTCTATTAATGGTAAAATTCTGTGTGTATGTATTGAACTGATCTTAGTTCTGTTAGCAMTACTTAACAGTCTCAGAATACTCTCTAAAATTCTGATTATCTGCTTGTTTTAAATTTTAATCTTTAAGATCACYAGACTTACTTTTATATACTCATTATATTGGGATAGTGATTGTTCATGCTGAGAAGTATATGAAAAGATTAATGGGTTGTGACTCAGWACCTGCTGAGGCTTCAAGCAAAATAATTTATGCATCCTTAACACACTTAACTTTGAATTTACTCCCCTGCAAAAACTATTATCTAAGGTGAAAGCATTCATTGACTTGTAATGGTAATAATGCTATCTGGATGTGCRGGTGATAATATGCATATTATTGGTATTGAGGATAAGATAAAGGCAGCAAAAATCAAAATGTGCTGAGGTTAACCATAAAGGTCAGTGGGAAAAAGACAGTCTTGTACAGATACATCAGTGGTGAAAGAATTACTGGGGAGAAAGCAGATCTATTATAAGAACRAAATAGTGCAGACAATTAAATAAATGGTGAAAATTACTGCCATGTTATTTTTATTTGAAACTTTTCTTCAGAAAAGAAGTTATATGAGTAATTAGCAAGGAAAAATTGCCTGTAAAGTAAGGTTGAACATGTGCAAATCAGTCAGATGAGATKCTGTGCTGCCCAAGATGTTAATATCTCTGTTTAAAAGGTGGAAGAGATTTTCAAAGCTGTGAAGGACAAATGGTGTCCTAATCTCTGTGAGTCAGTGACATTCAAGAGCCTCATGACTGCATGTTTTGGTACTTTTTCCAAGTTACGAAATGGAGACATCAGTTATGCCTTTTCAGCCTACAGAAGAGGTTCAGAGAGGTCTTATCACAGTTTTCAAGTACTTAAAGGGCAGCTACAAAAAAGACAGAGGCTCTGTCTTCACAAGAAGCCATATGGAGTGGACAAGGAGCATGAGTACAAGTTACCTTGAGAGAGGTTTCACCTTAATATAATATGGAAATCTTTTCCACTGACAACAGTCAGTCGGTGGAACAATGTTCCCTTGGGATGCAGTGAAGTCYTCATCACTGGAGATTTTCAAGACACACCTAGAGAGAACGCTAAACAATCCCAAATCTGCCCCCTTTTCCATGCAAGATTGGACCGGATGGTCTTCCAAGGTCTCCTCAGAGAGAGGGCTATTCTGTGGTGTTGTGATTCTATTTTTGAGGAATCATGGACAATGAGGAGCAGTAGAAAGAAACTAAAGGCACAGGTAGTAGTCTCCTTTTCCCTTTTCCTTATTAAAAATAGAAAGAAGTGAATAGCATAGACACACAAGTTCCACATGTGCCTTCCATTCTAGCAAGACTGCAACCAATGTTTTAGGGTGAGAACCACAAACAGCTCTAAGACAGTAAGGTTCTGGTAAGCAAGAAGCATGAAATTTTAGTCATTTTCTTTTGCAAACTACATTCATTTCTTATACAGGGTTTGTTATTAAAACTTTCTTATTTTATAAAATTATATTCCTCATTCTGAGGAAGGTTTCCAGAAAAGTTCATAGCTGGATTAAAAAAAGTCTATCGCACAGGAGGGAAGAGTGGTGACATAAGAAATAAGCCTTTCATTTATGGCATACTATTTTAAAGAGCTTGTTTTCATGTACTTTTCAATAAATTTATTTCTATAATTTGAATAAGTTTTTCCAGCRTCTTACCACTGATTGTAGGGCCTGCAGTGGGTACTCATATCAGTCTCAAGAGCATATTTACCTTTCTCTCCCAAGCCTTGTGGTAGCAGTATGTATGCACCACACTTACAGCACTGCTCTGGATGTGGGTCTAGCAGGGAATCTCTCTGAGGGGAGAAGAATTGKTACACAAATCAACTCCAATCACACCCAAAGGCTTTATTCTGAATCGATCCAGAAACTAATGCAAGCCTCAAGATACATCAATGATGTGTTGTCTTCTTATTCTCAGGCTGCTCACAACCTCTCCACCAAAAGACTTGCCCCAGTAGTCAGAGTCTGCAGACAAATGACTCTGCTGAGAAAAGACAGTAGCCAAATGTTAAAAACAAGATCTTATTCCATGACAATTCACCTTCCTTCAGCTCTTTGGAGTGTGAGCTTTCAGAAAAATTCTATAATAAAATATTTAGACATATACAAAGTGTTCTGAGGGAGAAAATATTTAAGTCATTTTGTCTATTTAACTTAGAAGAAGAAAAAAAGTGGATAGATCTATGAACTGCACAGAAAGTGCAGTTTGGGTTATATGGCATTCTTCACTGTGTGCCCCTTTCTTGTGGTGGTAAAACAATAGCTGGTAAGGCGCAATCTAGCTGAGGCAAGGGGATTGTAACACAGGTGTTCTATGAGATTCATCTCTTCCATTTCTGCCCTTTGAGCGTTGCTTTCAGTAAAGCTCAGAGTATGTTTTGAACAAGGCACACACAGTTAGCCTGACACATTGGGATTCACTTGAGCAATTGCCTGTGAGTTGCACAGATGGCCAAAACACATAAAGTATGCTTTACATGTTCCAGATGCATTGCACTGATTGCATATGTTCAGCAGTCTGTTATTCAAAACATTTAAATAAATACTGGGACACCAAGCAAAGTTGCAGCTTCTGCTCAGGCCAGGTCATTGATGTCCAGTAATCCTGGGAAAGTATTCTTCTCTCACCTGTCTTAAAGGAAGAGTTAAGCCAGCTTGTCTGCTTTTCCCTCCCAGGTAGCGTGACATGGTTGGGAGCAGTAAGAACCTATGAATCCACTGCTCCAAGTCATAAGGGGCTGGGGGGCAGGTGGAGTGCTTTTGAAGAATCAAAACAAATTTGCATGTGAGCCCTTGTCACATGGACTCACAGAATCACAGTAGCACAGAGTGGGTCAGGTTAAAAGTGACCACAATGAGTCAAATGGTCCACTCTCCCTGCTCAACCAGAGTCATCCCAGAGCACATTACTCAGGATTACATTCAAGCAGTCCTTGAATATCTCCAGTAAGGGAGACTYCACAACCTCTCTGGTCAGTCTKTTCCWGTGCACAGCCACTSACAYAGRAAAGTTCTTCCTCATGTTCAGGTGGAAATTCCTGTGCATCACTTTCTGCCCATTGCCTCTTGTTTTAATCCTTGGCACCAGCGAGGAAGGCCTGTCTCCATCCTCTTGACACCCATGCTTTAGACATTTATATACATGAATAAGGACCTCTCTGARTTGCCCCTTCTTGAGGCTGAATGGGCTCAGCTCCCTCAGCCTTTCCTTGCAGGAGAGATTCTCCAGACCTTTGGACATCTTAGTAGCCCTCTGCTGGACCTGTTCCAGGAGCTCCATGTCTCCCTTGCGCTGTAAAGCCCAGAACTCATTTCACTTTATTTTACATGCTAGGCACTGACATTACTATATCTATCTTACAGGAAAATTCAAGACAACACTCAAAGTGATACTCCAGAGATTGGTACCTCTCTCAGTGACCACATCAGTACTCTAAGACAACTTTAGACTTTGCATGTCATTCCCTTAACTAAGTATTGAAAGTGATGGTGGGGAATTTGATAAAATATGAACAATAAAATACTTTGTAGTTAAAGTAGAAAATATTTAATTAAAAAAAAAAAAAAGAAATATGGAAAAAAAGAAGAGGTACCTTTTTCTCTGTGTGTAGGAATAACCACAGAATATTCTATGTGCAAGACATGGGTGCCTATACCTGTTGTTCTGAAGCTCGTAGAAATGGCCTCAGTTGGCCACTGCTTATCAAGGYAATCATTGATACCCTGAAGAAGTTTGAGGGTTAATGTAGTGTAAAATAATRAATGCTGTTCATCAGTTGACTAGATAAATTTGTTTCTGATTTATTTACAGCAAATAGAGGATGAGGATTAAAGTACTTTACACTGTAATTGAACTCAAGTCATTTTCAAAATCCCTGTGAGAGAAGCACAACTGTACCTTTTATCTATTGTGATATAAGCTTTTATTATATCTGTGCTCCACTCCAMAGTTCTTTATTAGTTCTCTGTACAACTATTTACTGTTCAGAATAACTTCAGGTGCCTTTCTTAATAAAAGTATCCTGGCTCTAGTGACAAGAGGAAAAAGAAACCTCATAGAAGTTTGCCATGTGTGTAAGGCACTTTGAAGAAAGATAGTAAGGCAACCAACACATCAAACATATTGCTATGGAGATATAAATCATTCAAATCAAGTATTTAAATATTCCTAAATTAATAATGAATACAACTCCTAAAACCAGGAAAAGAAAGAAAATAATACCGTGAAGTCACTTTTATTACCTGTGATTATCCCCACTTTGAGTTCATTAGCATTTTAATAATAAATCTGTTTTTCAATAAGTTTTTTTTCCTTCTTAATTCTAAAGAACACTGTTGATTTTGAAGACTGGTGATTAAAGGAATTATGACTTTTGTCGTAAGGGCTAATTCTTCAACTGTTCCTGTAATTGCAAGAAAGAAGGCTTGGCCATGGCAATTTTCATAAAGGTCAGACTAATTCACAGTGTAGATCAGCACTGCTTTCCTGGATACATTCATTTATGTTTTTTGAAATCAGCATTGTTCAAAGAGTCACTGCTTCTCCCTCCCTCCCTGACATATTATGCAAAATGCATGCAAGGGGCAAATTAAAGAACTGCTTCAAAAAACCTAAGGGTACAATAAAAGTGGAGTTTTGTTCTACCTCATTCTGAGGAAGATTTTCCTTCCYTAGAACTAATTTGAAAGGTGGCCAACAGTCTTAACAAGATATGGGATTTTCATCCTCTACCCTAGACATCATATTTAATACTTCACAGTTATCTGTCTGTATTTTAAGARTCAAAATGGTTTGGTGTTTTGAACGTCATCTTCTGCTGAATCACTTATATCAGACTAGCTTGATCAAGTCAAGTAAATTTTTTTATCAGTTTTCCCCTTCTAATCAGTTCCAGGGCTGTGAATTTTCCAGAATGTGAATGTTCCAGGGCTGAATTTTCATGGGGGTACCAGCAGTTCTCTCTTTTGCCCACATGTAAAGAAACAATAAAATTATCTTCATCTTTGTTTTTTTTCTTTTTATGATGACAATTTCAATTTGAAACCTTAGGCTATTTATCATATCTGGGATTCAATCATGTATGGAGATGTTCTTGTCTTAAAAACTGATTATTCCTTCAAAGGCAATTGGCAGTGGTTCCTAGGGTGTTTGACATCTGATAGGAAACACTTATCTTTATATAGATGTGGAMAGAAGCCTGCATATGATAATATCCCATAGGACAGTTTTTAATTGCCATCTATACTTTTATGTCTTTACTGAATACATATAAATCCCTTTGAATAGGTAAATCTATTAAAAGGTGACCTGCTAAGTTTTTAATTAAAAAAAAAAATTAAATTCTGCTGTCCCCCACTGTCCCCTTTTTATGATCTTCAGGTGAGAGAAAATAATGCATCAGGGATTAGGAATATTGTAATTACCTTTTAAATGCAAAATTAACACCTGAATAGCTTGAAAACCATAGAGCTCTTTATAAAAGATAAATGAATGACTATGTAAATGACTCAATTTAAGACCAGCACAAGGAAAAAGAACATAAAATCATGTGTTTATACATTTAGAACACCAAAATTGTCAATTTATCTATCTACACAGCATTATCTTTTGATATAAACACTTGGAACAWCTGAGATGAAAAAATTCAGAGAACCTGAATTCTTTTTGTGAGGTCWTTCTCAAAATCTCAGAAAACAAACAGAGGAAAAAGAATTTCCTGACGCCATTAAACCTTTGATCTGTCTTTACAATATATTTTTATTCTTTATGTGCTGTTCYGTGCTGCAAATATTGTTCATTTATTTATTATTCTTTAACAAATAAAACCGAGCTTTTGGAACACAGAACAGAAAAGCAATTTTTTTTTTCAACTGGGATGTAGAAGCAAATCTGCACTTATTATATCCCTGGATTTGTCCATATGGTGTTTATTTTTGTACAGTCTTTCAGCTGAAGTAAAAGGCTTAAAAATAGTCTCATTTGAGTCTTCATCATACCAAAGAGTAGGGTACTTATACCTGCCTTGGAGAAGAAAGACCAGGGGTACAGATTTTGCCACCTGAAGATCAGCTCTAAACAGTATTAYTCTGTAATTCTTCTCTTCCTTGGACACATTATGTCTCTTTAATAATTAATAAAATATCTTGTAGACCTGTCTTTAGCTCAGCTACCAGAAGAAAAGGAAAAAATTCTGGTATTTAATCCCCTAGTCTTTATTCTCCTTGTGTCTCCCTGTATTTTGTCTCTTTGCCAGTGAAATATTAAAAACTCTTCCTCTGGATTTTTTTTTTTTTTTTTTTTTTTTTTTTTCTTACTGCATGAAAGTGAGCTTATATCCAGCCAAATAAGACAAGACAGAGTTTCAAGATAGCAGAATTTGGGTGGAATCTTCCAGTTTATTTGGCAGATAAATTATGTTAGTGGATGTTGGGGTGACAGAGGGCTGCTGGCTGTGTCTGTGTGTGTGTGTTTTACGAGAGAGGAAAGGGAAGTGGCTGAGTAGCAGGACCCTGGCTTGCTTCCATGGTAAATCCGGTACTGTCCAATTGATTTGCTCAAGGTGTTTGCTGGAAATGCCTGCTGTCTTACCTATTTATTGCATAGCCTGAACCTTCTGTATTTGTCAGAAAGATTATTCTGGGTTTTCACAGTGCAGCATGAGTTCTTTCCAGAAACAACTGTCCTAGGTCTCCAAAGCAGATGGTGTCACCAAACTTTTGACTGTGGGCTCTCGCTAATTTCRTTTTGCATTAAGTAATAAATATTATTTCAAAAAAGATTTTTGAAAAGAGGTGGTAAAAAAAAAAAATCCACATTAAATGTTGTAAGTGTGTCACTAAAATCCTTTGTGTCAGGAAAGTCATCAGATAAAATAATCAGTAGTAATATGATTGGCATAATATGATTCTCTTTTTGGATCCAAAGTGATGGAGATCAAATTCAATTAATGTTCTCATTCTCACTTTTGCTTTCTTAATATATTTCCAAGAATTCACCCTAAACCCACAAGAGATGAGAAGACCTGTTTTGAATGTCATGCAAATTATCTAAGGGTTGGATAAATGTTAATAAGTTTTTGTGGAGAGAATTCCTTCGTTGTTGTGACTATTTCTAATGGAAGCAACGGTTCCTGAAAAGGAGCAAAATGATGTTTCAAGAAGGACAATAACTTGGTTAAGGATTAGAAAAAATGAATGTAGAACAAAAAAATAAAATGGCTTTATGTGTCTACCTTCTCCAGATGCTGATTAAAAGTGCAGATAAAATGTGTAATGCAGTTATTTTGTAACAACTGAAAGTACCGTTCTACAAAAGTGTAAGATGATTTAAAGCGGTGGTGCTGCAATTGCTTCTTCCCTTCTGGACTTGTTTTCACATTTCTGACCCTGCTAYGCAGTCGCTGACACTCTTGTCCTTATTTGTGGTTATTTCAGAGAACTAAAGTTGAAGAAAACCAATCTCTGGGTGGCAAAAGAAAGACCAGAATGATAAACAATGTGTTGGGAAGGAGGAATATCATCTTGAAATAATCTAATTAAGTAAATTATGGTGTAGTTTACTTAAAACCTAGGATTAATTACTGACATATATTATCTTTAGGAAGTCTAGTCGTCCAGGATACATTAAACTTTAACAAGCAAATGTAAACATGATATGGAAAAAAAATCCCACATGGTTTTGAAACAAATAATCATGCTTTTTCACAATTTTTTTTAATAGAAAAGTTGAAAAATTGTAAGCAAGATATAGGTATTTCCCACCACCAGAAAATTGGTGGAGGAATTAAAAGCAGGAAGAATGATTCAGTTCTAAAACTGCCATTAGTTATAATTTTAATAGTGTTAATGAAGACATTTTTTAAATTAGAACACTGTGGAAAAAAAAACTTAATAAACATCCCACATGACAGAGACAGTTGCATCGATTATTAATTATTATAACTGTCCCTATTTGCTTTAATTTAGAGATTTGTTTAATTAAATCTTCCAACTTAATCTTCCAAGTTCTATGCATTAATATATTTATTTTGTGTGAGCAGCTTTTTGTGTGAACAGCTTTCTTATTAGCAGAAATATAATACAGCATTGAGTATTTAAAGCACTCWGTGAAAACTAGTCCTGGAGTTGAATGAAGTTATTCTGGATACATACTGATATAATGGATTGCCAATGAACACAGAGAGCTTGGAACTCAGCCACTAAAATCCATCTGCAGAGCATTAATTTAGTTCCTAAAGGAGAAACCTGGGAACTCCTACCAAGACGGAGTCAGATGATTCTGTATGAATGAGGACAACWGAGAAATGACTGATTGTGCTGCCCTTGAAAGGAAAGACTTATAACACTATTACACATCTTTGAGGTGGCAAGAATTGAGTTTTCTTGTGAATAAAATTTGAATATTTCTTTAGCCACAGTTGCGTGCAGGGAATCACTGGCAAACTCAGATAATTTAGATGTTTGTAAGCAAAAGACTTGTCGTTCCTATCAATTCTTTTCTGTCCCTATTCCTTTGGTTATCTACAGACCTTCAGGGCTGCTCCACTTCTGACTTTTCCATGCTGCTGTGTTCAAGGCTCCTTGAAGTGTACCTCAGGCAGGAGYTCAATGCCAGCTGCCTGGTGGATTCCCAGCAAGACTTCTTTGGGATTTTGACATGCATATTATAAAGCAGAGTTTGTGCAGAACCCTAATTTCTCTTAAGACTAAGGAAATTGGAGTCCATTAAGCCATTAATTTAGGAGAAGTCAGTAATTTCACTTTCCTGGAACCTCCAGGCACTATTTTTTTTATTCCAKATACCTTCACTTGCTTACTGTTTGCATGGCAACAAAAAGTGTCTGTTTTTTCATTCTAGCTCTTTCCTTTGGTCTCTAAGATTTAATATTTTATCAAGGCTATGCCAACAGTCTCAGAAAAGGATCTAGTAAAAAAACAAAGTAAATCATATGCCGAGTAACTATTTTGTTCAGTAGTCTTCATGCAGGTCTGTCAAGAAAACATGCTTAACTCCTCTGACACAGAGTTTTAGCTACTTGAAACTCATCAGCAGAGGAGCAGCTACGAATTCTCATCAAATATGTTCTGATACAATCAAATACAATCAGATTTGCAGTTGTATTTTTGAATATTCCACCTTCTTGCTGCTGGAAGTATAAAGCATTAGTCATCAAGACTGATGTAGAGAAAAGTGAATAGATTCTTTAAGTCAGAATATTCACACATCTTCCACATCATCATATGCATTTTGAGAGGGTGACTAGGTTTTATTAACAATAAATTAGCTTGAGCTGCTATTAAATAGTTCTCTTGGGCACAACACTGATAATGCCATATGTTATTTTTTTGTGTTCCTYATTCTCAGGTTTTTTAATTAAGGGYGCATGGGTGAAAAGAGTGAAGTCTCATTAATTAAATTAATGKATTGAAAAGCCACATGACCATGAATTAACATGAATTACTCCATAGAGACAACATTACATTTTTAGGAAGGAAACATTTCACTGACCTCTAGTCACCTAAAAAAAGTGAGCAGAGATAGATAATCAACAATCAGGACTCACTCATTAACAGATAGGAAATTTAAAAATACTTTAAAACCGTTTTCAGACCTGAATTTTATTTAAAATTACTCCTTCAGTGTAAAGAAGTTTAAAAAGATCTGTTATTTCATTTTGGTTATCATTTGTTACTCACCAAGGTACTGCAAAAGAGAAAAAAAAAAGGGTTTTATTTGGGCTAACAGAATAGAATTGAAAACATATGTAGGAATTCCTGTTTTACTTTTTTTGGCAATAAGACGGGACACTTGAGGAGACATTTTTCTGTGCTTTAAGTTTCTCATCTGAAAAATTAGGATGTTCATACATAAGCATATTTGTTCAGCACATAACAATGAAGAATGTTAGATATATGGAAAAAAAGAGCACTATTTAGCATGTTAAGGAATTCTTAAGGAAATAGTTGAATTTTTAAGGAATGGACTTGAAGGATATTCAGARCCTCTTTTTTCTAGTGCACTAGTTGATAACAGCATTTCACCATCAAAATAAGAGCTAGCTTTATTTAGGGTTTTTTTTCTTAAATTTAGATRTTTTGTCAAAATCTGTCTGCAGAAAAAATAATTGTAACAGATGGATATAAATTAAGCAATAAAGTGGATATTTAAAATACTCAAAAAGAAGATGTTTCTACTGCAAATCAGTTATAATAATATTTAGGATGTAGGGAGTCATGAAGGATGAGTTATATATTTGTGTTCGCTTTGTTTGATTTCTTAAATAAATAGCTCTACGGGATTTAAAATGTTTTGGTTTTTTACATGTGACGTTTGTCATGGATCTTTAGAGAGGTGAATGAATGCACTGTTATCTAAATATTTGGACATCAGAGTTTTTTATGTATCTGGTCCCTCATTACAACATGAAAACATGTCTGCAGTAATACAAATGCAACAGACATGAAATGTATATGGATGCAATAAAAATACCTTGTTCTTGTCCCAGAAACAAAAAGAAGTCATATATCTAACTACAAAAGAATAAGAAAAACTGTTTCAAAAGTGTGTTAAAGTGATTATTCTCAGTTTGCCTCCTTACTTGAAGTACCTCCAATCTTTCAATCAGTTTCTATCAGAATGTGTATGGTCTTTATGCAAGAATGTATTGCAATCTTTTTGTTTACAAAATGCTGTCAGAGTCACYAGTGGACCACTTACCGATGCATACAACTGAGGTGAAATCTGCATCTGAAAACCACTCAGAAAGTGTATTTGTGAAAGAATATGCTTGCTCTGGTATTGGCAGTGTTTTACGTGCAAAGAGYTATTGCACCAGTCCTGTAATTTTCTCGTCTTCYRAWTTTTTTTCTAAGTACAGTTCAAGGWATGGTATTTTGCCCATAAAACCTTTTACCTTTTGACTCCTAAATATCTTAAAGACCTGCTCTGTCTCTTTGCTTTATATCAGTAGTTGAGATCAACTGAGACTTTTAAAGTGACAGCCTCTATATTTAGTTTAAATGTCATGGGGCTGGTGAYACATTCTCCTTAGAGCAAAGCCATAGATTTCTACAATTCAATTCTCCTGTTCTTACATAAGAATTAATTTTAGGCAGACTTCATTCTCTAGCTGTATTCAAATAGAGCAGGTTGCTTAGGAAGGCTTCTAATCCACTGGGGGATTTTTTCTGTCRTTTGCCATTCTCACTGTCAATCTACATTGTTATGAGACATTCCTCCAAGAAGTCTTGCTGTATTTGTGCCTACATCTCTTTTTCCCTCCATTGGGAAAAAGAACAGCTACACTGGGAAGTTGCCAGTACAGCAAGAAGAGCCTCCTGAGCAGGTACACAGGGCATATTTTCAGACCTAAAAAAAAAAAAAAGAAAAAAAAAAGCAGTAAAAAACATTTTTAATTTTAAATGTATAGAATAACTCAAAATATTCTCTCCAGTAGGCACAGAGAATGCCTCACAAAAATGAACTCATAACTTCTATTTTGATCAGACTTCCTTATCTATAATACACTTTAGCCTCCCTTACACCTTCCATTAGACTCTGGAATATATGAAGCTCACCAGAATGTGAAATRTTCTTCATTATACCCACTGAGCTATTTTAGTTACACTGTTTAACTTTCAGCTTAATTACAAGAAGCAGACACGTTACAAAGGAGAAATTGTCTGTGCAGCCCATCTCTTACCACTGTCTGCTGTGTCTGTTGGGTTGACAGTCCAAATTCTATTAAAGTAAATGAAGATGATATGACCAAAACCTCACAGATTTAAAAGTTTATCTCTGACTATTTCTGTCCTGCAGTTTAGGAGGGCCATGACTATCCTTTGTAAGTCATTTGAATAATATTTAAACTATATTCTCTGTCCACTTGTGTAAGTCAACTTAGTTTCACTTGGTSTGATTAAACATAATGAATCCCTACCCAAACTCCAGTCAAATTTATTAATATTAATTCACCCCAAGTAATTTCCACCGTGCACTTAGAAGCCTTTGACACTGTAAATCCTTAGCAGTTAAATGGGAATAAAGTTAAGCTAGGCCAAAACTGAATTTTATAAATCTGTCTGAAGATCTAGCAAGTCATTGGAAATGCACAATATCTAAAAATGCTCAAAAACTACAAAAAACTATTTTGGCTGGTTAATTTTTTAGTTATTCTTTGTTGCTTTTTTGACATAATCAATTTTATCCCTTTGTTTTTAAATGGTCATCTACATTGTAAACAAATTACTATTGATTAAAAAAAGGAAAAGAATGTAGTATTTCTTCAAAATTCCTTTCAAATTAGCCTGAGYCTTCCCTTTTAAGTATCTGCTGCTCTCCATTAACCACTTTTCTCTTATGTTTTTCTAGTGCTTCTAGTAGAACTTGTTAGGCAGCATAAGTTGTGGAACAGCAGGGAAAGGAACTATGATAATGATAATTTTTCTTGTGCTGGTGATCTAAAATTATGGAAACTAAAATCAGGAAGGTTGAAGTATTATGTAAAAAGCGTCTATATATCTGTATGTTTATGTATAAATACATATGTGCATATGTGATGCTCTAAAAAGAATCCGGACAATATGTTTTCTATCATTTCAGAAAAAAAATTATATATACTATATAAAAAGCACATTTTAATATTATAATTTTATAATTAATTATGTATCATGCAYATAATGTAAACTGGGGCTGATAAAATATAAACACGTATTGCCTAATGACTACATTTTAAATCACAAATCAATTTGCCAGTGGGAAAAAAACTAATTAGTTTTTTTAAATACTCAGAATAACACAAACTTACAGATTTTTGGATTTTAGGGCAGATAGTACTGAAACTGTGCTACAATAATGCATATGGACTTCAAACACAGTTACAGGAATGTCTGAATGTATTTCTCATCTGAAAGACAATAGAAGTTTTACTGGAAAGTGGTAACACAATCACAGTACTCTAGTGGCTAAAAGCTTTTTTCTGATTTCCTCTTTGAATATATCTTATGCATAGTCCAGTTTTCCTTATGTTCTTCATCTAAAGTAAATCTTATCTGAAGTTTTTGTTTCATTTGAATTCTAAAACCCCTACAGACAACAAACACACCTCATGGGCTTTTTATTACTCTAGATAAACTAAATTATTTTAGTCCTCATCCAGACATCCAGTCTTCTGGATCATCCAAATTCTTTTTCTCTGTTGCTACACTAATCTAAAGGTATTTGTCTGCAGCACAAATAGTTCCCTGTGCATTAGTGTAGCTGCAAAATGCATATAAGCACTACCTACAGCACTGTGCTTTTCACTTGCTTTTMACTTAATTTCATTCTGCAGCCAATGAAGAGAAATAATCCAAATAAATTCTAAGTCACTCAAAACACCTGTGTTTCACCTGTGACAATAGAGAAATGCTAAAGCAAATRAAGTTGTAAATTAGACATGTCATGATATTTATGAATGTAGCACATTTAGGAGATGAGCTCTTTGGGTAGTGAAAACTGACTGTCTCAGGCCTAATCAGACAAGGTTTCTCAAAAGACAGGTTTTAGCACAAAAAGCATCTTGCTTCCAGGTCAGGATACAAATTGTATCTTATGTGCAAAAAAAAAAGTAAAAAAATGCACTGTACTTCTTTCAAGGTTAATTTTACTGTTTCCAGCAAAGCCTTATGTTGGTTTGATTGAAAAAAAAATCACAAGCTTCAAATTACATTACAAATTTGTTCTTATTCTAAATGGTGAGGTAGGATCATATATCTAATTTTCTCAAAATGAAGAAAAAGAAATCATTAATGAATAATGTAAAATCTAAGCAAGACTATTCTTATGTTAGAATTTTTTTGTTTATATTTTCTTCAGAAAAGTGTTGAAAGAAAGGGGTTCTATATGAAACKTAGTGCTAGAAGTTATGGTTCCAAAGATAGCATCATTTATTTTCATTTATTATCTAAAATGCAACAATATTTTAAAGCTGTTTATTTTCCTTAGAATCTGTTCTAATATAAGTGATTTTATTCTAATWTGCCCTAATTTCTGTGCCATGTGAGAAGTAAGAAGTGTGGTATTTCAATATTTTGCTTGAGAGTAGGATGAAGACTGCAGGATTCAGCACAAACTCTGAGATTCCRTAGTTTATAATCATGTAAGTCAACTTGAAAATAAATTATTTTGGAAACCTCCAAAGCAGTCCCAGCTCTATATCATTAGGCTTACTGTCATGAAATACATTTCATTCATCATATTTTGYAAAACAAAATGATATCGGACCTGTGCTGGCTCAGCAGCATTCTGATGACAATCACTAATGGGTTGACTCTAGTTTAGACACTTGTTGACTCCTAGAAGATAAATGAGTCTTCAGAAAGAAAAAAGTGAGCACTGGTGACACTCCCTAAACCAATRTGATTGTCTGACCTATGCAACACAACAGACATTGTTCTTCAAATTTGCTGTCCACGGCCACTTCCCATAGTAGAAAGCTTCAGGGAATGATAATGAAGTGTATTTTAGGGCACAATTCTTAACGCTGCCAGKGGGATTCATTAGCAGCTGCATGAAAATCAGATAACTGGAATGGGTTTAAAACTGTGGGAGTAAAGCGGTCATTGAATCTCAAGGTTGTCGGAACTTGCTGACGATAAGTACTCTGCAAGAAATTTAATCTGATGCTTCCAAGCAACTTCTGCAAAGCCTGTTCTAAGTATTCTGGGGGGGGGAAGGAGAAAAATAAACAAACCACCATTTCATATTTGGTAAAAGTGGCAACACAGCCTGGCTGACATACATTCGGTATCATAAAGACATTGGGCCATCTGAAGCGCTTACCACCCAAGCTGCTGATAGGCACTCACTGAGTGTGCCCTTGTGGCAGGGACAGCCAACCTGCAGACAAAAACGCAGTCTCACAACAACCTGTGCAAATTTGCATCAGGTTTTGTCCTTGCTACGGTCTTTTCTGCTTCTGGGAAAGAAGAGGTACCATCATATACCATTATAYTGCTGATTCCCCAGTTCACACTGATGACAACAAATGTTTAACACCCAAGGTCTCACACAAGGAATTATAAACATTTTACTCAAGAGAAATAGGCACAAAAGGCACACACCTACATGTCCAATATGGAACGATTGACCTCAAGCTGCTTTCCCAAGGTTATGTATAAAATCTATGGCAGAATCTAGAAAAAAAGATTGAAATCTTGACAGATTTTTAAAACAGTGACAAAGATCAATCATCTTTAATAGCATTACTATTAGTATTTCATAATAGAGCTCCTCAGTTCAGTCTTTGGTCTTGGTTTTAGAATGTGTATGACATAGTATCTAAAATCATTAYGCAAAAAGGAAAAGGCAGTGTACACAGACATAAAGTGAATTACAAGTCTGGAAGACTTCCCAGAGCCAATGTGGAAATGCCAAGGTTGTCAAAACCTGATGATGGCATATTAAGAAATCTTTCATCTTATATTTCCATGCTAGCATTACTGAGTGCATTCTAAATATCTAGGGAAGCCATAAACACATGCAATGCAATTTTTTGTATCATAAGAGTGACAAAGAGTAACTACTGCATTAAATCAACTGTGAAAGCATGGGTTTTTGTACATCTTCTGGATGTTACCRAGCACAACCTTGAATGTCAGTATCTCAGAAATCGTTAATTGCACCCTATGCTAAATTATCATCTAATGTCAAGGAAAAAAGTTAAATCAAATTGTATGAATAATTCATCAYCTCCAATTCAATATGAACACTGTTGTAGCTGAGTGTTAAGGACTTTTGAATAGTATCATAGAAGGTGAACACTTTTCTGATAATAGAATACCAGAAACTGACCTGACCTTTGTTAAATACAGGTTCCAAAGAATCAAGAAGATATACTTCAGGAGAAAAAACAAATTTACAACTAAAGACAGACTTTGTTAATTGGGTCATATAAATATTTGTGTAACAGTTTTCAGATCAAATYCACTTGCACAGGATTAAGACTCAAAAATAATGTTAGAAATCTCTCAATATAAGTCTCCCCACTCTCCCAACAATTGCTTCAATTGTGTTTTCAGTTAAGGAGCAGACTCAGTTTGCCATATACCCATTAGTAGACTAACATCTTCCTTCTGGGAATATTCCCAGAGCATTGTTGCTACTGCCGTGGTTTGTTAGGATTTTGCCTGTATTTTGCTGAGGATGCATATGTTGGGGGAGAAAGGTGATTTGGGCTGCTGATTTTATGTCTGTGCATTCTTATAGTATCTGTATTTCCCAGAGTTAAACATTTGGTGTCAATTAATGAAGGTGCTATTTGGATAAAACTTTATTGTCATGTGACTACTCTATAAGCTTCCACATTTCACACTGCACRCTTCAGAAGCTCCTTTGCCTATCTAAATAAATGTGGGAACTCAGGTCTCACAGATCTTGCTTCCTGGACTGATCATTTAGGAGTGGGAATAGAAGGAAAAGGTAAAAAAACAAAGAAAAAAAGACAGCAAGAGACTTGTCAAAATCCAATGACTGGGTGAAAAGTAGTAGAATTCAGAAACCCCATTACTTGATGACCTGAAAAGCCTGTGGTTACCTGATGACCTGAAGATTTGAAATTTCCTATCCAAAGTAAGATTATGCCTGCTTTCTTAAGCATATTTTCAGATTTTAATTTGTATATTTTTTTCTTTTATTAATTCATGCACACTATTACTGTATCAGAAAAGCATCAGATGTCCTTAATTCACTATAATAAACACTGTTCCACAAAACTGCCTCATGTACTGTTTAGAAAGTGACTATGACTATGAGTCTGCCAGCTGTGAGGAAAAAGTAGGGAAATGGAAGGATACAGCAACAACCCTATGAAGTACGGCAAAAGTGTTTAGTCCAGGAGAAAGCAGCACTGTGCCACTAACATTTGTGCTCTTTCTATGTCATTCCACACATTACTTATGCTCTGAAGCTTTTTTCCTACTAGTTAATTAGTACCTCTCTTTTAATTCTCAATTAGTTTATWACAAAGTTGATTATACATATTAACGTGATAGAGTTCTTTGCATTTCCCAGTACCATGTCCAGCACATGATGTTTGTTTAATACAAAATAGTAAAACACTGTTTTGAACATGTAATTTAAAGTACTTTCACATAAATTAGGAGTAGAAAAGAAACCAAGAAGTTCCCTAAGCCATCACTTCCAAGAAAAATAATCTGTTCCAAATAGGGGAAGTTGTCTTGGTTTTGAGACAATGTTTTCAGAGAAAAACGTTCCAGAGAAATGTTTCCTCTGAAATGAAAATAAATTTGATAATTTTTTCCCCCACCAACAAGAAATAGATACTGGG
>NW_026623427.1:282688-353157 GCF_030028575.1 Malurus melanocephalus
TTTTTTTTTTTTTTTCCCTTCACTTAAAGCATTGACAGAAATCTATGGTACTTTCAGTTTCCTCATGGATGCATTCACTTATGCTGCCAGGTAAAAGAGAGCCAGGGAGTGAAATTGAGCACTGAATGCTTGATTGAACTTGCTGCTTAACTGGTATTTAGTTTGGACCACTCTGACCTAGCTCTTAGAAAAAAATAAWTGGTTTAGAAAAGAATAAGTCTGAGCAGTTTAGGTAGAATATAGTAGTATAGATGTGTCAAGCCTGTTGCACTTGACTCCAAGCTTCATATCTGCCCCCTTTCTTATTTAGTGGACAGACAGAATCTATCCAGATACTGAAGTGCAGCTGCCTCTTGAAAACAGCAGTCTCAAGGCCGGGTGATCTCAGGCCCCTGTTCATCTCACAAACTGAATTTACTGTGGAACCATGCTTGAAGAGACATCTGGTCAAAAGACATCTATCTCTAATTTGGCGTCTGAAACAAGATGCAAAAAATTTAATTCCTAAAATGCTATCCTACAGCCCTACAATGTATGTATTTGTACTCAAAATTTATAAGTAGTACTAGCACTTCAATGAAGATCAGTTTACAAGAGAGAGAGGTAAGGAATCACATTGGATAAGTTTTTAAAAACAAAATGTAGTTTTTTAAAAAAAAWTAAATTAATCCAAAACTATTTTAACAATGTTTCACTTGCTTCTACTTCATGACATTTTTCTCATTGTGTGCTTAATGGAATTCTAGTTTGTGAAATGCTTCCTTAAAAATTTTTAATGAATCAAACAGACACATTAAATGAAGGAATGTCATTCAGATGATAACCAGGCAATGCATGATGTATTCTGGCAAGTTACTGAATCTGTTTTAAGTAATTGTCTAAGACCAGGGTTGTGCAGCATAAACTTATAGCACATCTGCCATGGTTTATAGCTACACAGATAAATATTTACCTATAGTAAATTCTGGTAATMTCTGAAACTTGAACAGTGTGGAAATAAGAGTTCTATGTTAAAAGGAAAGTGCCAGAATGTACATTAATGGGTGAATTTATAGCTGTTTTTTGCTTAAAAGKTCAAAGGTTTAAAATAGCAGGCATATATGAAACAAAAACATTATGGCATTTCAAGTATATCCTGAAAATAGAAACAYCACATACATTGGTCTTTACATGACATTACAGCTGTTCTGGCTGTCCTGGTAGATTTTCTGTACAAAAGGGTAATAAAATAGCTCAGTAAAAATAATTCAGTAAAAAAGGAATCTGGAAGTTYCAGAATTCTGAGAGTTGAGTACAATACCTGGCACCTATTKTTATGCAAGAATGGTTCAAAATAAYAGATAGTATTTTCTTAYGTAACATTGAAAAAATTTACCAGTATCTTCCCAGTGAGTGTTTTCTCTARCTTACAGATCAGAGTACACAGAAATCTGAAACAGCTGTCCATACATAATTATCTGGTAAAATCCAAGATGCTCTAGGGAAGGTAAGAGCTGCATAGGTTTATCAGCTGTGACACAGGATCTGTATGGGAACCTACCACCACCAGAGGATCATCTCACCTTTAACATTTACCTCTACATGGGAGCCTGAATTGAGCCCAGGGTTAAGASATTAAATAGCAATACAATAATAAAAAGCAAGGCTTAATGGAGTGCAAGTTATTTTCCTGAGTATAAGTATCTTTCAYATATTTACATGTTGAGAGTTGTCCCATCAAATTTCCATCTCTAGAAAACTGTAGGTGTTCTATGGCTCCCAGCTTGGGATTTAGCAGATATTTAAACAGCCTCCAAAGATGTCCCAATCTAGTGGACATCTTTGCCTGCCCAATCGAATACAATCCCTAAAAACATAGTCATAGGATAATCTGATGCCAAATCATCTCTGATGGATCTTATTTCCACTCCTGTTTTTTTCAGGTGGACAATTACTTATCTGTGTTTGTGAGCCCTTTTCTGAACTGAGACATCTCTCCAAAAACTGGAAGTGATGCATAAGTATCCCAGCCACTACAAAGGTGTTAATTTTTTCTGTGTTTGAACAATAAAAATAGTTGTATCAGAGACAAGAGTTTAAAGAGTGAAAAAAAATGCACCAAAATTACCTAGAGAGCTTTTCTATTTCATTATCCATAGGATTTCTCATCAGTATTCTGATAAGAAAAAGACGCAGATGTGTGTTTCCCATATCAAATAGCGCTTGTTATTCTGTTCTTGAGGCTGCCCCAGCAACCAGTGACCTGTGTGAGAACCTGTGCTGACAAGCTCCACAGGTATCCAAGCTTAATGTAGCTCCAGAGTGCTTTTAATAGATAAGCATAGTCTATCTGTTCTGGCAAAGAAAAATAGGGCAAGCAATCAGACAACCATCTTCCATGACCTGAGTGGAATATTTAACACAAGCCAAGGGTAAAGAAAACAATCTTCCCAGAACAATGCCTTGAAATGCCATTGAAACAAAGAGCATCTGTGTTTACACACATTTGTGTATACATTTATATATATATATATATATATATATATATATATATATATATGTGTGTGTGTGTGTGTGTGTGTGTATGCGCATATATATCTATGTGCACTCACAACAGGAATACAAAATGAGAGATTGCTCCTTTGTTTCCTTAAGTATATTATTTGACTGAACAGAAGCCCTTTCTACATAATAGTCTGGATATCCCACCTAGTAAAGTGGCTAGGAGATATCACATAAAACCAGAGAAACATAATGACAAAAAAATGTTGACCCACTAGAAAATGAAGTTTTCTTTACTGGTTCTAGTTGTCTAGAAATGAAGATTATAATGCTACTGCATAAGACACTACACAGAAAAAGCCCATAAGGTTTTATTTTTTTAACACATTTTCTTTTTTATTGAGTTTTATTCCCTTTTTATTGCCAATAAAATCTACAGTAAGATGATTCTAGTGTAATACTGTGTGTTGCAAATTCCCTCCTACTGAAGTGCTTTTTTCTTTCTGTTGATTTATACACACAGACAACTGAAAACAGAGCACAGCAGATTTCTTTCTTTAATTTTTTAGATGACATTATTATTACTTTTTTTTAACCCTAAGTTTTAAAGAGTTACCTATTAATCCTTATTTGCCATGTACATTTTAAGCATGTTTCTATAGGGAATAAAGTCTGTGATCATTAATTTAAAAGAACAGAAAACAGTTTATTAGCTCACTGGTTCGAGAAGCTTTAATCACCTTTGAAGTACAAGACATCCTGAAAATTAGAAAAAACATCTCCTTTGAGCAATGGAGCTGGAGTGCCAATGAGCTGATAAGACAGAGCAGGACAAGGAGTTTTTTGGATGTTCCCATTCTCTCTGAACTGTCATCTCACGTGATGCGATCCATATCTCACTAATGTCAATATGAATGTAAGATTAATAATTCTGTGGAAGTGGATGCTGGCTTCTTGTCAAGTTTTTGAAGTGTTACTGAAGGAAAATGGTGTAGGGTGAACAAACAAAAAAGAATGGATGAGCAGAGAAAAAAAAAATATATCCAGTAATAAAGAATTAAGTCAGACTGAAATAAAACTTATTATCTAGGGGAAGACTGCTAAATATTTGCAATTTCTGATCCCAAATATCTAAAAATATTTCAAAAGCTAGCAAAAGGGTCTAATGCTTTCTTGTAAGGTGGAGCCTACTTATGTCTTCATAAGTAAAGCTGAAGAGCTTTATGAAGAGCTGTAAAGATTAGATGCTAGACATGCTTTTTAATGAAATCTGAAATTATTCACATAATCATCACTTTCAGGAGATAGATACTTGTGTAAAACATTAGCTGTTAAGAAATTGATAGCAACAGCATGAGAGCTGACAACACTGTCTGTTCAAGATAGTTAAAAATAATGAACAAAGGAAAAATGTGCAAGTTGGCAGCATCCCTTTGCTCCTGTAATATGAAAACCATGTGGCATAGGATAGTATTCCTTAAACTCACTGTCATTCATTCTTATTTACTGCCACTTAGAAAGCTATGACAGTAAAATAAAGTTCACTATCATGATCAGAGGTATAAGGAAAAAAAGGTGGGGATAACACTTTTTTTTCTAAAATTAAATATTACTTTTCTTTCACATTTGCTTTTATGATCCACACAATATTTTGGACTGCTTTTCAGTTCTGCCATCAGTGAAACATATTCCAAGATGATAAAACAAGAATAGGTAAACATTGATATGTAAAATTGAATCTGAAGCCTGCACTTGTAAAAAGCATGTTTCATGTAATGGTCTTTAGTTAGAAACCAGATAATTTTGCCATTCTTCCCCATGGTGCCAATATTTCATTTACAAATTCAACACCCACTGTATTTTAGACTGAGAGTGTTGGCTCAGCTTTTCCCTTCACTCTCCTACAGATTTCTGTTCTCTTATAAGAAGGGGAAGATGAACCTGAACGAAGTACTGTAGTCTACAGRATAATATATTACAGTGGTCATAAGTTCAGATTATCCTTGTATACTTCCAGGTTTTTGAAAGATACAGGCTTAAGAACTTCATCTGTTTTCTAGCACAACACAAATTCCACACAGTATGAGATAGAAAAAATGTAACACTGACTATAGCTTGCCACAAAAATTAGGTGCATTGTAATCCAAGAATAAAAATTACCAAAAATTTGACATTAAAATAATTATTTTTTAAAACCAGAGAATACTTTTTTTTGGTTTTCATTACCAGCTTCATTTCCTTTTCCTTTTGAGCATCAAAAAGAWTAGGAAAAAAGGACATAGAGAAGAAAAAAGACAGTAGGAATCTAGAGGGGGGAAAAAAGGTAAAAATATTCAAAATAAAGAGATAAGTAAAAAAATAATTCAGACTTTGAATTAATTTTTTTAAGGAAAACTAAAAACACAGGTAACCAACAAAGTCTCTTACTTGTCTTACACTCTCTCTGAGATGCATGTAGACACTCAGACAACATTCTATGTTCTCCAAAACATTCTGGTACACGATATCTTATACACTAAAATCTAACAGTAAAAATATTCTTGTTTTCTTTCCATGACCATATTTTAAGTATAGAGGTCCTGAAATGCAATCATTGTTCTCTGATGAGACTTTCAAGGAGTTGTCGTGTCTTCTTACTCACTTGTTGCTGGAAGCAAGTTCTGGTTGCAAATCCCTTGCTGGTTTTGTCTTGCTTCCTAGGAGAGCATTTAAAAGAATGATAAATACTCTAAAAAGTTTCTATCAGTTAAAACCCTGAAACATCTCAAGAGCTCATTTGCTTACGAGCACAGCGTCTGCAGGAATGATGGAAGTTTGTGCAGTTGGCTGTAGTGGGTGGGAAAGGGGCCCTAAGTTTTTTCCATGGAAGGTTTATTCAACCAGCTTATTTTCCATGTGCTGCCAGGCTCTCTATTGCCCTGCCTGAAGCACACTTAGCTTTAAGCTGCCCCTTGTTCTTATTTTTTTTCCTGTAGCAGTTCAATCTTAGTTCAATCCAATGTATATGTTCCTGAGATAATGCTGTAAGCCTCATGGCCGAAAAAATACAGTGGTTCATGATTATGGAAAAGCACAGTGTACTTTCTTCTTTTTATTCTTCCTTTCAGCATTAATAACAGTGAGATGGTAAAAGCTACACATTAGGCTTCCCCTTGGGGAAAGAAGTAGAAAAGTAAGATTTTATGCATGAACAAAGGAATTCAACTAAAATGAATGAACAAATTTTTTCCCTGACTTACATGGAAATCATAAACTTTTTATAAAGTGTTCTTAAGGGTTTAAGATTCTAAATGTAAAAAATGCATGTGATTAATAAACCCCATAATATATGAAGAAAAAAAATGTGGTTTTGTTAGATGATTCTATAGATAATATGTAAAGCAAAGAGTTTATCACATATTATAACTCGATATAAGTTTCAAGATATTGATGTATTCTGTAGGGCAGAACTGATCCTGGATTTAGATCCTATTTTGGCATGTCTTTCCTTAATAAAGAGGCTACTRTGTTGTGACACAAGGTAAAAAAGCTATCTCTCACTACAAATTTACCTTTCAACTACATTGTATAACACCTTCAAATTCTTTTTTGAAGTTTTTCTCTGCTGGGCCACACTTGAGCAAGTATTATCATTCTTCTTGTTGACACTGGTGTCCCTTTTGATAAAATGCAACTCATCCTCCTTTTGATCGTGAAAGCATTTAAAAAGCACATTTTGCTACCATTGCATCTTGACATTTGAAATTACATATTCCAAGTCACATTGCATAAGCTCATTATGTTCAGAAATAGGAAAATTTATTTATTTCTTTTTTCTCTAAAGGACATATCCAGACACTGGTTCAATCACATGCACTACCCAATTAGTTCATTCTCAACCATAACAGCAACTTTCACTTTCTTGTCAATAAACTGCTTGCAAACAATCAAGTCACTCACTTGGAATAAATGATTGGTTGACCTCTGGTAGCTGGGAAAGGCAAATCTATCAACACAAAGATATCACTTGTGCTTCAGGAAGTCCCTGCATTGTAGATTGTTTAAAGCTGGGAAAATAGCCTGAAAAGTGTCACATTTTCCTTTTTTTTTCCTGAACATCATCCTTAAACCATTACCAGATGAATGGTCCCACACTACATGAACATTAGTCTGACAATTTAATTAATATTTTTTGTCAAGGTGATTTGTTCTGTTTTTAAGCTTCTATTCCTTAATTACTTAATTCTTAATGTAGCACCAGTCAGAAGGAAGAAAAGGTAGGGTGAAGAATTTAGAACCAGAAACAATAAATTCCAGTTTTCTATGAAATGCAAACTGAAACTGCACATATGAAACATGAACAAYTGCTCATGATCTCTGCACAATGAAGGTGTCCATTGACCACAGAGAGGGAGCTGGTGCTATTTGACATTGCTTAAGGCATCCAGGACCCCACACAAGGGTGTCAGATAWGATATAGGGGTGGCCTTTGTCCTTCTGGAGTTGCAACCGAGGGTCTGGGAAGATAGCCCAGGGTAGCCCAAACAGCTCTAGGCACCTTTGGGTAAGCAAAGCAATTGAATCTGTGTTCACAGCACCTCCTATGCTCATTTATGTCAATGAACTTGGAGCTTTGCCCTGCAATCTGCCACTAAGTAGTTTCTGCCTGAGCCACATCTTGCAAGTTTAGATGKTTTTTTCAAGTTTTTAAAGCTTCATTGATTTACTGTAACTCTTATCTGCAACATCACCTCACTTGTATATTTCTATTATCACATCCACAGGTTATTTCAAAAAGAACACYGTATGTTGCTATTTTATTCTTCATGACAAGTGCAATTCCTGGCAGTACTGAAAACAGATCCATGTGGGCATTTCAAACAAGGACTATCTTTGCTGAAGTTGTGGTTTTTTTTGTTAGAGGAGGCAGCGCTGATCATGGAATCAATAATAAAATTTCATTGACTTTTTTTCTATCTGTTAATAGATGATAACTCTGAAATTATGCTGCCAAAGCTAAGCACAGTTTTAGAGACTTCTGATAGCCTCAGATATTTCTGTACTGAGTAAGATACTTGCAATTCAAGTATCTTTACAGAGAGCAACTTCAGATAACTAACTTTATTCCCCTGAAGAGAGAGAGAACTACATTACAAATCTGATATTCAGGATTCTGAATCGCTTCTCACTTTCATGTTAGATTTCCCCACGGTTTCCTTTACTACTTTATTCAGTTTAATTGTCTTTTTGCTCAGCTCAAAACACCATGAGCTTTACAACAGACAGCATCTTATAGTGACAGTGTTGTTTTGTTTTGCTTGAATRAAAGGTAGCATTTATGTTCTATTAAAGGAAGAAAACCAGAGAATAAAAAGTGGGTTTGTTTGCTTGTTTGTTTTGTTTCCATTTGCTGGAGTCCATTCTGGGATACAAAATACAGAACACAGTGGTAGACACTGCACTAACACCATGTGGTGCATTATGAAAAGCCTTTTATCACATTGGGAAATAAAGGCAGGAAATGGTGTCACAGTTTATTGGACATAAAACAGTCAGCTATCTCACTGTGATTGAAGGAATACAGTTTATAAGTGCAGGTTCTCTTCTAGTTCTGTGTGCCATGATCTCTGCTGGAATGCCTTGAGCATCAGGAAGTCTGACACCCTTTTGTGYCTCTCCCATGGACTAAGAAAAAATATTGCACCATGAGCCAATTCCCTTTTCCTTTTATAGAATCTTCTTTTCTTTCAGCAAACAAGCAATAATACCTTGCACTAAGACTCTGCCATTTAAAATGTCGCTGCACAACCAGAGTGGAGTATGGTGTTTACTCACCCTCTGCTGCTCTTATACATGTAAGGTCAAAGATGAATCAGACTTGGGCATAGCTCTGTTTAAATACTGATTTTTAATGCCAGCTTACTTAATTCTTAATTCTGGTTGAAAGGCAAGCCAAAATTCTGCCATTTCAGGACTTATCACAGCATTACACGAGGTGAACCTCCAGCACTATTCCCCCTGAAACTCTGATAAGCACATTCTAATAGTTCACAGTCAGCTAGAGTAAGAAAGKCACAGACAGTTTTCTCAGGAAATTAATGTTCCCTGTAAATCAATAACATTGAAAATACCAAAGAAGATTAATAAATGGGATTCACTAGTTTTTCTTTAAAAGGAGGAACAGTCCGCTTTGAGAAAGGATTAGCCTCAAAGTTTATTGGCATATTTATTCACACTCCACCCACTTTTATTGTTCAAATATAGTGCACCACTGCATGCTGCCAAGTGTTCAAAGAGGGAGCAGCTATATAGCTTTGCATCTTGCTCAAGAAATCTGCTGTTCTTCTGATGTGTTATTTTCTAAAAGTTCTACTTTCCAGCTATCATTATTTTGAGATCTTTTTTTCTCAAAACTCTTGAGAAGCTTTGCTAAAGAATCTGACAAGTCATAGATGTATTCGGTCTACTCCATATTTGATTCAAAGTAATGTTAAAAAAMCGCAACAAGTTGATCACCTGAGTTTTAATGCCTTTTTGATGGACAAGGTACAAAAAGAGTATGCTACATTTTTTCTTTTTGCTAGATTTGAATTAATAATTATCTGATTATTCAGGAGCTTCCTAATAAGTGGAATATCTTGCCCTTTTGAGGCAGCAGTAGTTCATGGACTATAAGTTTTTGATTTTATTAATTTAAATTATCAGTGTGACAAGATTATCCTTTCTTTTTCAGTCATTCCAAGTTTTGTTATGCATGTACTACGCTAATTCATCAGAAATAAATGAGAGCTTTGCAAGCAACTCAACTGTAAAATTTCTCTTGAGACAAAGTTTGGCTTCCAGAGACTATATCAGCACAGAGTCTTGTATTCAAATTAAAATGCAGCAGTAGCTTGAGGTTCTAATGACTAATAGCAAACTAAAAAGGTAAACAGACAACAGAGGGAACATACAGGAACTGTTAACTTAACAACATATAATACAATAACCATGGATTAGCTTTTCACAAACTTTAGCATGAAAACAACTCTCATTAAAGCATCCTGCTGATGTAAGAGACTTTGTTCCACATGAAAGTTAGGTATTTATTTTAATAAATCCATTATTATAGAAYCTGGAGCACTAAGGAGATAGCAAATACCAGGCTCTTGATATTTGGACATAGAGCCGCTATCCCCAGAAGAGGGTTTTTATATGATCATATTCAGAGTGAAAATACTTGTGAAATACAAGGCAAAAAGAATAAGAGTTTGTACACCTCCCCGGGCTTAATTGCTTTTTGTTTTGAATGTGTAATATTGCCCAAACTGTTGTAACATTATAGAATAGTAGAGATAAAAGATTAACTTATAAAGTTATCTTACGCCTTCCTCAAATAATGGCTTTTGGTGTTGAAGATATATTGATTTTCCTCTTAATATTTCAATTGTCTTTTTTCCATATGGTATGGATAATTTCTCCACACAATTTGTTTGACATATTGTTCTTGTGTTATACTCCATATAGTGTTTATGCTTTGCTACTGCCCTGTCAATACAGGAGATTCAATTACAAAAGTACTGCACGCATAGCTGAACTAAAAGTATATTAAGTATAGAATATCTGAATCAGTTTCATATTGTAACATTTAAAAAAATGAAAAAAACTACCATTTTCCTATTAGAGGAGCTTCATCAATGATATATGAAAAAGAAATTTGGTGTGTAAAAAAGGTTCATAACACAAACAGGCTTTATGGTAGCACATAAAGTTGGAACATAAGCATAAATGCGAGATGGTGCGAAACCCCAAGAATGTGAAGGTACATTACCCTTTATTTTAAAAACAAGTGATTCTAGTTTRTTGGGAAGAAACATCATCCATGCTTACACTGCATAAAGTGCAGTGCAAGAGCAGCTGAGCTAACACAGACCTGATTGAATTTGTTTGGCTCAGGTAGACTTAGCAGCAAGCACCTTAAATCTGTGCTGGCTGTACCAGCCTATTGCTGCACCCTGGAAAACACACAGAATCCAATATTACCTGGGCACTACAACAGCCTACTCAYATGTCAATGAGTATTTTGAATGCACAACTTATATTTCAATGAAAACTGGTTCACAGAGCAACAGTTTGAGTTTGTATTTCCTCTCTTGGGTGTCTTTCTCTACTTTTTTCCTGTAATACTACAATGAGATTGGTCTAAATTGAAATGTCACATGAAACTGTTGCACCAAACCTCAGTGCAAAATTACTGTAAGTTCAGAGGATATTGTCCTTAAGGAACTGTTTGTCCCAAAGGGGCATATTTCCTAAGTTGTGGCTACCAAAGTAGAAGTAGTCCAAAAAAAAARGRWTTTTTTTTAGGTACTTTCTTAGGAATTTTCATCTGTGAAATAGACAAGTARCAAAATTCAGTCTCTAAATTCAGTTAATCCAAGACAAGGCCAACTCTGTACAACAGCTCTGTTGAAGAAGTATTCCAAAGCAGAACATTTAAAAAATGCAAGCATGGATTCACTATCTGGAGTTTCATTTGYGTGTGTTTCATTTTATATATCCATGTGTTTATTTAAACAATCAAACATACAGAGAAAAAAAATCCTAAAATGGAAAAGTAGGGAAATGGAACATCATTAATGTGAAGTAAAACAGTGTTTATATAATAAACATAACAAAATTGAGTCAGTGAAATAGAGGAATTAATTGGTAGATTTAAAACAGAAGCAAAAGTAAAGCTTCCTGTTCTGCTTTCTGCCTKTAATAAGTACAGTGAAAATAATTTTGATTCGAGATATTTTTCCAGTTTAAATGCAAGCATAAAGGAAGATCCATTCAGTTTTTTTTTTTACAAATCAAGAAAGATGACATTTTTCTCCCCATCCCTGGGCTGCAGTGATCCTGTATGTACCCCCTGCTGGTTAATAATGTGAGAGGACTCATTCTTTGTGAAACAAAACCAGCTTTTTGTTGAAATAACCAGCACTGAGACTATAAGAAGCTTCTGTCTATGTTTGCATTCTGCATTCTATTGTGCTTGCTGCAAAATCATTGCTGCTATAATTTGGCAGGCATCCAGTGGGCAGGCTGTAATTGTCTGCTTTTTGCAAACCCTGTCATCCTCCAAAGAAGTAGAGGTCATTACATCCAGTCTCTAACATGCATTCTGGTATCTTTCCTAAAAGGAGAATATTTTGTAGCCAAAGCACTTTGGTATTTTTCTTTGTGTTCATAAAGAGGGCTAGTAAAGCCTTTATTGAGGGCTCTGCTCCAGTTGCATGTGGCCAGCAGTGTGAGGCTGTGAAACACTCCCAGTCTCAGCACTGGCATGGATGTTGGAGGATGTCCTAATGCTCCACAGCTGGCCTCAGATGTGCTAGAGATGCTTTCAGACCAGGCTACTGGGATGTGAAGGSAGCTTAAAATCAATTGTGCCCTAAAATGAAGATGATCAGGCAAAGAAAAGCATAAAACAGGGAGGCTGAGGTTAACACTGAACAGAGCTGTCTTTCACTCCTCTAAGGCCTTCCAGGGAGCTGGATCTGCCCMGAATTTTGACAAAACAGATGAACCAAAAGCAGCCTCTTTATCACCATCATTACTTCCCTCCCCTGAAACTTCTTCCTCAAAGGAAGAATGTTCTGGAGGATGGATCTTTTGGTCCAATCCTACCATGGCCRTCACTGAATTATTTTCTGAAGGCAGATATGAGAATGCAAGAGTTTCTGCAGCAGTACCACTGAGTTCATAGCCTTGTCCATCTACTCCAGTTACTATTTCTGGAAAGGGTCCCCTCTGCAAAATTTAGTCAACTGTGAAGGACCAGAATGTGGAGTGATGCTTTCCTTCATGATGCACAATGTCCTCACTTTTGATAATCTGAAGCAGTCTGATGTTGTTTCTTAATATTTAATAGCTGATTATGTGCTTTTCTCTCATGAGTTTAATAATTACCATTTTGTTGGTAATGGTGGATCTAATTGTTTAGTTATGGATACACGTTTTTAAAAAGTCCACCGTCAAGGAAAAAATCACGTTGACCCACTTCCTCCACTGAATAAGGATTTCCAGGTGATTTTATTTCACATTAATCTTCATATTCCTCTTTTGACAAGTTCTAGTGAATTTAATTTCTCTTTGCACAGAAATAGTTGTGTAGAAATCTTCAATWAAACTTGTTTATTTTATCTGTATCAGTATGAGTTTACTGCAATATTTTCACAAGGAGGAATCAGAAGTCCATGTATTCAAGATTCAGCACATTATTATATRAGGCTTATTTCAGCTGTTTTTATGTTTATCACTCAACAATTCTTAGAATTTCAGGTTTTTTTAACAATGAGCATTAAATCAAAATGTTCATATAACCTCCTTTAGTAAACCATAGCTTCCAGCCCTGTGTGGCAGTAGCTGGTTAGAATCAGTCACTGTATATAGTTTGGCTTGTTTTCCTATGTGTGCTAATTTGCGCTAATCAACACTGAATTTCATTTGCCATTTTATTACCTAGTCAGACAATATTTCAACATCCTTCTGCACATCTTTACGGTAATTTTTTACTTTTATATTCCTGAATAATTTAAAGTTATCAGCAAATTTTATTCTCGCTACTTGCCTTGTATTTCAGATAATTAATGAGTATGCTGAACAACACATACTAGGAGAAGGAGGGACCTATTTTGAGTGCCTTCTATTGTGAAAAAGACTGCTTATTTTATGGTTTGTTTCCARATTTTTTATCTGCTGTGACTGATATAAATAGGGTTTTTTCCAGTTTGGTTTGGTTTTGTGCTCTGTTTTGTTTGGGTTTTTATTACCAAAATAAGACACCCTGCTTGCTAAGACACCCTGAAATTTAAAATGTGTGGTGTTAATATTTGTTTATGTATTTTTTTATGCAAGATTTCCTTCTGAAAAAGCTGTGTTGCCTTATCCCTTTTCAAACATAGTTTTTATTGTGATTTTTATAATACCTTATATTCTGGGATAATGCTGTTTTGTCTATGCAGTGTCCTGCTGTTACAGCAACATTTTTATACAACTGAACATTCAGTTCTCAAGGCAAAATGTTGGACAATAATAGCTGATAATTATGTGGCACTCAAGGCTTCAATCCAACGTGTCTCAACTGGTTTAAAATACATGTATTTAATCATCCAGTTTCAAGACTACTGCTTTCTAAAATAATACAGCAATCCCCTAAGTATAGGTATTTCTTTCAAAATTTTCTCATCAAACTTGRAGGATGGTAAAGGTCATTTCAGGTAGATATCCACTAGTACAACCACTGAATACAAGATTGTTTAAAGCTATGGTTTTCTTACTGACAAAGGAATTCCTGAACATCATAAATAGGTGTTGTTAATCATTCACCTAGGAGGATGTTACTACTAATTTCTGTGTATTAGTAGTGGAGTACAGACTCGTATTTCTTGTCTCATAACCTGAAATGGTGGAATGGGTTCAATGTTTGCAGTGAAAACTTCATTTGAGTAGAAAGAGCCACTGTACTTCTCTTCAAAGTGAATGGTAACCTGTACWTAATGAAGTCATGTTTGCTTTGTGAGTACTATGGCACTGGGAAAAAAATCCATTATCCTATTGAGGAGGGAACAAGCTAAGAGGTAGGGAATATTCTGTTCCCATATAATTAGCAAAAAGTACAGAAAAGAAGACAGGAATTTTAGGAAAAACAATTAAACACATCATTGAATTGTAAGAACACTGGAATAGGTGGCTGGGAATGTTGTATAGCCTTCATCATTAAGCAAGTCTCCCAGGAAATTGATTTAAGGATATCTGAGTGTAGCATGTGGAGAGAAGTTTAACTACATGRTTATTTGCATTTCCTACTAACTAATTTTTTTCTGATTCTAATATGACTTTTATTCACCCTCCTAGTTAGCACTACTTTTTGGGTTAAAAGTAGAATTATCACCTTAAGATTAACAATTCAGTAGCCTGTTAAGAGGGGACCATGTGCATGTCACTGATTCTTCTTTTATCTGTAAGACAGCTGTAATCATGTCAGATCTTCTATTTGTTTTGAAGTTTAATTTTTTTAGCATTTGTTTAAAACTGCATACACTAAGCTTTTAGAAACTCTTGTTCTGTGCATGTATTAAGCAAAAACAAGTGTTTTGTCACACAGCTGGAAATTCATAGACTCATTTTAGTTTTGCATGTTTTGCAGTATTTGCTCACAGTAATAGACTGYAGATTCCTGAACTGTTTTCACAGAAGAGGCAATACAAAATCTGTTTCTAGTAATTTTGGTGAGGGCTGAGTTGTCACTCAATAAAATGTTTACCAAAGTGAAACCCTTATTCGAATGAGACATCCAAAAGTCTTTTCTTTGCATTTCTCCCTGCTAGTTTCCTTCTAGTATTCCCTTGCAGAGAGTGGAATTAATTTACCTGAATGGATCTGTCACCTACCACTTAAGATGTTGGAGCATTTCTATGATATCTACACCAGTCTGCCAAAAATTATACATAAGCCATGGGAATTCTGCACCCTTTGGGAGGAGCAGCTGAAAAGCCAGGGAGGATATCTCAAGGCATCTCAAAGCATTAGACATCTGTGGTTAGACATCAATTATCCCACGATAACCGAGACATGCCTTTCTGCGTCTTCATTTTACCACAAGCTTGGCAAACAACAGCCAAGTGGTGATTTCGACTGCTGATAGAGTCTCACTCGCTGAGTTTTGCTTTTCTTGCTTCGCACTATCACTCTACTTATCCTAACAGTTCTTGCTTTGTTGATAGCGCTTTTGCATTTTTTACCAAAAAAAAAAAAATTTGTTTTCTGCTGCTCACATTCTTTTCTCTTGACTCATTCTTCATTTGAGTCCAGATGCAGTTTAGTGCAGAAGCTCTTAAGTATCCAAATATCCAGAGTCATTTGCAAGGTGCAATTCACTTTCACAACATGTCTATGCTGATTTGCTTGTTAATTATAAGCAGATATAAACAAACTCATATTCCCTGTAACTAGCCCATGCACTAAGAGTTTACAGGACTTCTCAATTTGTCAGGGCACAAATAGAAATGTTCTTATGTTTCTGGATGAAATAGTTTACGAAATTATCCTTCACAGCTGCTTGTTACCGGCCTTTGCAGCTGAGACGCCATAACCGATCATGTTGATTTCCAGTCCATTTTTGTGCAAAGTAAAATAGATTACTTTAATCTAACACTGAAGCTTTTAAAAACAGATTCACTTCTTTGCATCAAAATGGAGGTGGTTTTTCCAGTGAAGCAGCTGTGTCTCAAATCATTATTGTTACATGGAAAGGAGTAAAACTGAGGAAAGTGGAGACATTAACTGAAATTTAGTCTAAAAGTAATGAAAGTTTTGTTTTAGAAAAAAAAAGCCTCTGATTTCTTATATTGTTTGTCATACACTCTTATTGTGTAAAACACATTTTCTGTTCGAGTAAGTAAATAGTTCATTTTATTAAGCCAAAATTAACCATGATTTTTTTTTTTCTCTGAAGCTCTCCTAGCCCCAGCATTTCCTTTACAAAACTGACATTTGGAAAGTCACAGAATAATTACATCAGAATGTTTTTTCAGAGCTGTATAAAATTGATAGTAGGTGGCTTGAACAACTAGCCATCAATTGCCTTGAAAACATGTAGCAGAACAAATAAATCCTCTGGGAAGAAGCCTATCACTATGGTTCCACATTTCTCTTCTTTTTCTTTCCCTCTGGCTGGCTTGAATCATGTTTCCTATGCTGAAGCTATATATTCTATTGTTAAACTTCCCCATCTATGAGGTAAAGGTACCTGATTTCCCTGCTTGCCTTCTTCCTGGCCTGCTTCACAGGCTCGATGACTTCCCTTTGGAAACCCAAATTCAAATATTTCTTGTGGAGGAGGCATTAAGTGCTGTATGAGTTCTTCAACTTCTTCAAGACTCTCTGCACCTGCATACATTTGTGTTCAGAAACATGAACACACACCCCACAGCAGCAGAGACAGCCCCACTGAAMACGATGTCTGGATCTATGTAACAACAACACAATTTGTGTTTTGAAAAACTGTGGTCTCCAGTGTGAGCATCGCTCATGCGTCACAGATCCTCCTCTGTTTTCCACCAAAAAAACTCCAAACAAGCACCATWAAAATAACCCAGTCCTTACCAGTCACCAGCTCCCAGATGAAAAAGTCAAGCAGCTGATACTGAAGGTAAAAAGAGCAGAAGGTATGACAGACACAGAAAATACGTGGATATGTTTTCAACTCCAGCCCTGTGCTTCATGGCCACGATTAATTAGGTTGGGAGGGCTGCTGGATTGCTCTCTGAGGGACATCAGCAGTTATAAGAATGCATGATATCCAGTTGCTCGAAGCCTAGCAGGCTCTGTCCTGCTCTCAGATATATGTGTTTTGCCATCTGGACTAAGACAATGCGACATACCTGGGCATCAAACCATCAGCCYGCAGGAAACACCACCTGCTTCAAATTTATGGCACGTCCTGTCGCCAGATGAATCAGCAACTGCAACACACCCAATTCTCTCACATGTCTTTGCTTTCTCAGAGTGCTGAAATATGACAGAAATATATTAAGGAATTCCTAGARCTCTGGGAGAGACACTATACCTGGTGAATTAGGTTTTTTTCATAGCCTACTGTGTGAATAAAGCTAAAGTGACAACATCAATTTTTGTAGATGCAAAGTTATGGGGTTTAGTCTAAATATTCCTGGTTTGAGAGTATTTCTGAGAAGCTGGGTATTTTACAAGAGTACTGGTTCTGGAAGACTATGATCTATATAATTACAAGGTGTGTATATGCAGAAAATCTTGACTTCTAACTCTGATTTTTTTTTTTTCAATTTAATTTTTAAATCAACAAACAAAATTATGATCACTAGTACTACCTAACAAAGAAATTRTAGCAGTAAAAGTGAGTGGTTAAGGTGATCTAAACACTGATTTAATCATGATATGGATCAGCTAAGTGAAAAGGGGTTATTGGAGATCTGTTACCTTTCCCTTTCACTTTTTTTTTTTTTTTTAAGCCTTGGAATAGAAAATAAAGATCTTAGATGGAGACCAATCCCAATAAAATGCTAGAGTTTTGGGGGTTTTATTTATTTCTTAATGAAACAATTTTGAGCACTGGTTGGGTTTGCCTCTTCATAATCCTTGACAGATAAATTACAAAGACAACACTATTATATTAAAGTATAAGGGATATGAATACATTCCTTTGAAGTTTACTTCAGTGACCTCAGGAATGGGCAAGAAAAAGMTTTTCTTGAAAGCAGCTATTTTTTTCCTCTAATCTAGTTTTTTGACTTCTAGGTTTCATTCTGTGCTAGCCCAAGAATAAAGAAATACTGTCTCTAAAATCAAGTATCCACTTTTGATACACCTTTTAATAAAAGCACCCTAACCATTGTATTCTGTTTCTCAGGCTTGCAAAAGATTCTGTGATGGAGCTTTGATCTTGAAATTTTACTTTCCCAATTTGTCTGTCTCCTTTCATTCTAAAATCAAATGCAGTTATCAGACAAGTCCAGGACTTCTTTTCATCTTGGAGATAGAAAAGAGCTCAATCTGCATCTAAAAGCATGCCCAAGCCATGCAGTTTGTTCCCATTATAGAGACAGATACTGAATTATGTAACAAGTTCCCAGTGAGCAATTACATTTTAATCACGGTAAAGATTTTTTTCCGCAAAGACACTTCTATAGGTGATTTATTTCAAAAGATAGGAATTGTGCCCATATAGCTTAAGTGAGAAAGTATTCAACTTCCCCAGACAAATTTCCTGGCAGGAAGATTGTTTGAGGAGACCAGTAACTAATACTTAAACCACCTTTCTTTTTTTTTTTTTTTCCTTTTTTTTTTTTCCTTTTTTACAGTAAATCTTTGACACAGCTTGACCTATAGTAGATGAGTCTTTATCTGCAGTTCCATTTGGTCACTCATAACTTGCTTTCTTGGATTAGAAACTCCATGAATTATTTTTACTTTTCATAAATGGATTGTGGTGTTTACAGTACTCGCCTTCTGTGCTGCTAAATTGAATAACCATATAGTACTTCAAAGGATGGCTGAAAATAGAAATATATTATAGAGGGATGTTCCAGGGCATTTACTATCAAAATAAAAGTCTTTGGTATTGTTCAGAATTAGTGATTTGCTTATCATCATGCATTAAATTAAAATATGTAAAAGCTATATAAAAATTATGAAAGTAAAYATTTAAATTCAAAAGACATTAAAGATGCTTATAAACTACATCCACCTGTTTAGCATCTGACTTCAGATAAGGTTCAGACTGTGCTGCCACAGTACTACCAGAAACATTTGGTATGTTGTTCAACCAAAGGAGGAAAAACATYAGAGAAATGAGTGCATCAGAAAAGAGATGAAAACCTTTCTTTTGTCAGTCTTTCTACCAAGATTTAAACACACTTTATAATTGGTATTTGTGTTTCACTCATGAACAAAAATGCCCACATTCAGTTGCTGGCACAGTCCACTTGCACTTGAAATCCAAAATATATTTTTGGTTTTGATTGGAAAAAAAAAAAAAAAAAATCAGACTATGGTAAGAAACATGCCAAATGAACCAGTCCTTTACACAGAACATGCTTTTCTAGCAGGCATAAGCAAGCTTGATGGTGATTGTTTAATCTGTCTCTGACATTTTTGCCAGCAGAAAGGAGCAAGCTGTGAAAGGCCAAATGCCAGCCCCTTAGGAATTTACAGAACAGCCAAAAATTTCAGCTACACTCAGGAAACCACTGTCTGGTGAGCGTTGTTTATGGACTTCAGAATTCTGCCAGGTAGCTGCCGCATGCACTACCCTGGGAGTCCAGAGAGATTTCCACTGAGTATTTTTTCACTAGCATGGGCTGCATAACTAGTTACCTGAATCCAAGTGTATGGCTGTTTAAACAAACAAATAATTAAATAGAMAGACAAGTGCTTTACATGGATCCATGCCACGCATTGCATAACTACCCAGTTTCCAACACAAGAGCAAGCTTCAGGACTTGCATTTTGCAACTGGTAACCAATTTTATTCAACTCTATAAAATGTGAATAGATGAAGGAATTTTATAACCCGTACTGCAAGATGCCTTCTGATCTTTGCTAGATGCTGAATATTTGTAGTGGTTTTGTACAAAGAAAAAAAAATTCAAAGGCTTTGATAGATGCATTGCCTAGCTGTAAACAAAACACACACCAGGACATTGGGGAAATCACTAAACCACTTAGCGCAGCTTGTTCCAATCCTTTTGTGTCCTGGAAGAGGTAGTTTGAAAGTGTCACATAATAGGTATTATTATAGCATTCCTTTCTAGAGTAATTAATCTCAGTATATAATATTCAGCAATAACCTGAATGTAATTATTTACAGGTATACAGTATCTTTAGGACAAGATACTTGTAGCACGACATGTTGACTTTGGTCCTTTCAAATATGATTGTCCAGCTGTCAGCTAAAGTCCTTACATTTTCTTGATCTTTAAAAACCTTCAATACCTTACAGATATAAGGAGCAAAGGTAATTCTTTCAATAAGTTATATTATGCACACTYACAGTTTCAATGTGTGAATAAAATTAAATAATTTTCATTAAACCTCTGTTGCTGACACAGTAATCCAAGAATCTTCTTTTACTTTTTTAAATTTTTCAAATACACAGCCTGATGTATAGATCAGCAAGTGTAATTTAACAAGTCAGAAATGAGATGGCAGCCTACACAGAGACCTCCCATCTATTTGTCACTTCTTTTCTGTTTAAAGACAAAGTTATGATTTTTGTGCCACATTCTCTATTTTTGAATGCTTGAGGTTGTCAATATGAAGCTGCAATGAAGCTGAGATGAAAGATTTTCCTGACGAGACCCATAACATTTGGCATATSAAATAAAAATAATCAAAGCAAACAAACATTAGTAGCTAGAAGTATAAAGAAAGAGAAGGAATTGAAGCTAATGCACTCAGTGTTAGCAGGGTTTGTTATGAACAGGAATGTTGAAATTCTAAACAGTGTTTTTTTCTCTGTTTGCTGGAAGTACTATCACACTATTCTGCTCATTTTTAGTCTGTCTAAAAATCTGGCTTGTGTGGATTTTTTTCGTTCCTCTTCTACAGTCAACTCTTCTGTCTTCTTTTTTAGAGCCTCCATTTTTGACCCTTAAGCTCACACTACCATGACAATTTTCCTTCCCAGTCCTCAACAGAAAAGCTGTTCCTTTACTTAATACAAATTTATGAGCATACCTACTGCACTCAGTCAGTGTTAGTTCAGAACTTTGAAGACAGAGAAAGTGGTATGTAAAGGCTTAGTGCACCATTCAATACAGTCAGACACCATTTAAATAATGCACTCACTGTAGTTACAGAATAATTCAAAGGTGCTTCGGTTCCTGAAATAGCAGAAAYATGTTTCATTTTCCACCATCCTAATCAGGATGTGTTATATTATTATAGATGGACTATTTTATTTCACTGAAATGGGAGGGAACTTTAAGAGTGAAGCCAACACAAAGCATTATATTAGCATAAAGCTCTGGTAGAGCTTTCCCACATTTTTAAAAGTTTAAGTGAAGCCATGGATATCAAATATTGCTAATGGCACAAGTAAACCAGCTTCTCATTATKCTCTAATAATAGGAGCCTTTTAAAAGGTAAAGGGTAAAATACTCCCTGCTTTATGATTAATGAAATATATAGAGGTARCATTTCATCCCAAAGGTTTTTTGTAGGAAATTAACTGATTTATTTATGAAATGCATTTTCATTTGAAATGTGCTTCAGATTATTAGATGCAAGGGTTTCAATCAGAAGGACAACCCAGAAGGACAAACCTACCATGAACAATAATGCTACTATTTTACTATATCAAGAGTTGGAGCATGCTGCCTCAGAAGCTACGAATTTTTATCAGCTTCCTTAGTTTTGCACTGTTTTTCCATAGATGCCGTCCTGTAGCCTATGGAAATGGATATTTAAACAAGTTTTCTTCTAAAACGAAAAGGTTAATAGTTATTATTTTCATTTCAGATTATTCATTCTTTTTATCCTATTAGCTTGTGAAATCACAGTCACCTACCAGAAAACATGCCCTTACCATGGATTCCATTTTGGCCCAATTCCTTCTATATTTGTGATACTCCAAGGTAGTAAGCCTTTTAAAATTTTATCCACAGGCAGAAAACAAAKGCAACTAGGAAATCTCTTTGTCTCTTCCCCTAGTTTCATCATGATCTCACAAATATGTCTAAGACATATTTGTATAGCATCTGTATTTTGATAGGAACTTTGCTGAAAGTCCTGAACTTTTACTAAGCATTTTACCATTTCAAGAGTMAGCATCCTTCACATGCAAAGATTAGTTGGAATTGAGTTATTATGTCACTAGAAATAGCAGCTTTGATTAACGCTTCACACTCATGAGAATAACTGCATGGATTTAWTTTAAGGCACAACCCTTCCTTCCAAACAGACAAAGCTCCAAGGTACATAATATCATTGGGAGATGTAAAACTGGTGTGGGAATAACTTGTAATAAGAGATAGAGTAGCCATTAAAGTTAATTTACTTTCAAAATTCCATTGTGATTGTTTCTCTTTTTGTGTTAAAATTAAGTGCCTTTACTTTTTGGTCATCACCTCTGAATGGAACAGAACATAGCATAAATTTCTCTAACCACTGTTGAGAATTTCGATTAAGCTCTTTGCTCAAGGAGCAAATGGAAGTACAAATTAAAAACTATACAYAGAAAGATCATGAAAACAGTCATGAAAAGCTGTTGTTTATCTATTTTTTTTAATTGAAACCTATTTCCCCAGTTAATTTCCTAGTTAATTTTTCAACTGTTCTATACCCTGAAAATAGTAGAAAGAGACCTGGCAATTAATGGAGTCACCTCCCTTAGAATACAAAAGCATCAATTTCTCATTACTATAAAGGTTGGAAAAAATTACAGGCTTTTAAAAATCTTTGTCAGAGCCCTTTGCTGGGCTAGCACTTTGGCTCCCTGATGACACAGAATTATTTTCCACCACRGTGGATACTGCTTGAAGGACTTTGAGATGGCTTATTTCTTGTACATTTCCCCTTTTAAATATTGCTGAGTTTGTAAGCAATTTGAATTTCAGAGCTGCTTTAACTTCCAAAATCTGTTTCTTGGCTTGTTTTGAGATTAGCAAAACATTTACAGATTGCTAATGATGCAACTACATATTGCAAATAATACTGAGGTGTTGAATSATTGATTTTACAGTAACAGATGTTTTCTGATACTCTGTGATTTTCTCTTTCTTAAAAAAATAATTTACTCAGATCACCCAGAAATGGTTGTATTTTCTAGTAGAACAAGGAGGAGGAATGTCATGTTTCCCATTCTCATTCAAAATCTCTTTTACCTACAAATGGCAAAGGAAAATGCACAAAAGTGCAAAGGACCTGGTGATGTCCTCCTGTAAAAATGTGCCTTAATCATCAGGTGACAGAATCAGGCTCCTTATTTATGGTTGCCCACCCCTCCCAGACTGAAATGATGCCTGTCTGGAATTAGAAAAGGCAAGCATTTGGCCTCTGCCATTCAGTTCAATGTGCTCTCAGTGACCGTGAATACAAATTCTTCCAAGCTGAGACAAGGTGGGGTTGAACACAATTTTCTATTTCCAGAGTGCTTACCTGAAGCAATTTGTTTAGGGTCACTTCTAACAACTGATTTTAACAGTGATGKTTGAAAAATAAGTAGTCTGAATTGCCTTCTGCAGCTCTGAATTTATTCAAAGTAAATTTTTCCGGATTGGTTGAACTTCAGCTGGGTCTGGTTCATGCTCCACACACAATGACAGCAGCAGAGTGCATGTTCTTTACTGAGAGGCAAGAAACATTATCTGAGGGGCAGGATAAATGCAGCTGTGACTTCAGAGCTGGGCCGTGGATCTTGCAGCTCARATTGCAGAGAGAGAGGCTGGTGTCCATCCTAACCAAGACAAATGTGTCTGAAGTCTGCCTGCACTACACTTGGGCAGAATATGAGACTCTTAATGTCACCTTTAGAGATTTGGCATTGAATTCTTTCCTTTGTGGGAGTTAGTATATGATATCCATTGCTTCACTTAAACTTTTAAAAATGTGGGATTTGGGAAAGGATAARTGGGATTCGTGTCAAATAGTGTGAATAATTTCACTCAGAAATCATGAGAGATGAACTTTAAAATGGGAAGAAAGGCATTGAAAGAGTTCCAATTTATCTGCAATRTGAAAAACCAAGTATGTGCAACTGACGTTAGGCAGAATCACAAGGAGAATTATTGTTATAGTAAAATTGTCAAGATAGAAAGGGATGTGCTGTTACCTCACAGAGTACTGTGCTTCTATCCAGGACTATTTTAATTAGCTTTTTGGGAGGTGAAACGCACAGGATGSTAATAGATTTCAAAGAGGAAAAAATTGGGAGAGGAAACTGCAAATACTTTTGAAGTAAATGTTTTTAAAGAAAGAACTTTAGAAAATTATTGTCTTGGTGAGCTGGAGGAATTGCTAATGTGGTTGAACTTAGATTAAATTATCAATTTATAACATTCACTCTTCTCTTAAAGGAAAATTAAAACCAGGAAAACATCTTTGCAGAGGAAGTCAGGAAGGAAGGGATGATTATAGATAATTTGATTTTTTTTCTTCCTTCTCTCATATTTAATAAACGCTGCAATTGTGATCAAGGTTTCATTTTTTGAATAACACCTTATAATGAAGCATTATGTAGACAGTGAATACTGCAAGGGCCAAATCAGGCTCTGAGAAAATACATGTGATGCCCATCTTTTCTAAAAAAGTACTTCCTTAACACAGTTGTTCAATTTAAAATGAAACATCGACGCATATATAACAGTATCATAGATATTGAATAAAAGAYGGCTCATAATAAGTTTTCACCTTTCTTACACTAAAAAGCTGCAGCAAATTTTGAGGWACTGCAAATATACTGACACCAGTAAAACTAATCTTGCTGTATCTAGTTGCATCACAAGTAGCAAATATTCATTATATTTTATTAGAACAGCCTGCTTAACTTACAGAACATTCACATACCGTTTTTAAAGACAGAAACAAGTCAAGCTTGCACATTTAGTACTTTACTAGAGTATATATTTATATCTMAAAMCATAAACATTTTYATAAAGCTACAGCAAAACCTTTGTRTTWCAAAGTTGYTGAATAAAAATTYTTAACTATGGTATTGCASGCATTCTTTAAATGTACTGTACCACTAAACACCTAATCAATAAAAGCTCATTAAATACTCCCAAGCAACAGCAAYGACAACAAAAACCCAACAAAAAAGACCRGCCTAATCGGGGAAATCTGCATGTTCTAAACAGCCAGTGAAGGTCTTGTCCATCAATGTCTGTTTCAATTCTGAGGGCACCATTGACAAGCAGCTCAGTGCTTCACTACGAGACACTGGTCTGTGAACTGATTTGGAGGTCACCTGTCATTTTAAAAGCACGATCAATACAATCCCGAAACGGTCCTCAGATTCATTTAATAAGTGAGAAAGGAATAGGTCAGTGATGCCCTAGTGAGTTGCCTGTTATTTTCTGAAAGGCTTTATTTTTTTATCAGTGTACATCAAGTTCCCTTTATGCTTTTAGAGGTAATGGAATTTGCATATTTTCACACTGAGAAAATCCCCGAAGAAGGCATATTAACACGTTCTTTAATAAAATATGGGTGAGATTTCCCATATTTTCACATCCCTGAACTTGTTTTCAGTTCTAAAGTGAAAACAAGCCCTTTTCACTGATTGCTTAATGGTTTGTCAGTCTCACACTGGAGAAAATAGCATGARGTGAATGGAAAGAGGCAAGGAGAACTTAAATGGTATTTCTGATTTTATTTTTGAAATCACTAAACTCTASAGGTAATAAATCATGTTTAAAATAAAGGCAATGTCTTGCTTGACCAATTGCAAAACCATTATTTTCTTTTAAATGTAGTTTATAAAAACAGTATTTTCTTTTCACCTGAAAAAGTTAATTTAATTTAAGCCCTTCACATRAAAACATTACTATTGCTGCTTTGTGATAGGAGGAAATGGAAGTTGGCACAATAGTGATGGAAAGTGGTTTTCCACCCATGATATTAACCACTTAGTTGATTGCTCCACCTGTTTTTGTCTACATGTGGAGATTTAAAAAATTGCACAAATTGTCTTGAAAATACAGAAACTATTTTGCGGAGTACTGTTGGAAAATAGCAGCAGAAGTTCCCCAAGCCTGTCTGGGGGCTGTATCTCAGCAGGAACAGCAGCCTTGAGCTGTACATTGGTCCCGGGTAAGCGCAGCTGAGAGCCTTTTCTTCCCACCAGCTCTGGATGGCTCAGCAGGATGATGACATAAGGAATGAGGGAAGAAACAAAAAGAAGGTGGAGCCCAGACTGTGGGGCTCCAAAATGCAGTGTGCTCTGGAACTCTGAAAAATGTTCAAAGTAGACACAATGGGGTCTCCCTTATTCCTTTTCTTCTCCCTTCCAGAAATAAATGAAACAAACACATGTGCACGTCATCTTGGCAGATGCCAAAACACCTCACTCCCAGCTACCCATTAGCAACTGCCTGTCTTCCACCTGGAATGCACCTGTCTCCTCTTAAATCCAACGAGATTTCTCCTCAGMAACTTTTTAGCAAAGTCCAATCCTGTACACATCCATCATCCCTCATCTCTTGTGGCGTTTGGACCCAGCCATTTGACCAGCCTTGAACTCTGAGTTTCTAGGTGCTTTGCTGGATTGCCTGCCACATATCAAAGGTGGGGATTTATTGTAACATGTTGTCAGGGTTCAGCTTGTTCTGCAGAGTTAGCAGTTTAATGCCGTGGAAGAAAAATGGCACACACAATGTGTTTGCCTCCACTGCTGACTTTCCTGGCCTCTGCCCCTCATGCTGTAGGCCTTCAGTCCCAGAGCTCGATCAACTCATATGATTTCAGCAGTGGCTTCATCCTGGTGTTTTCCAAGGACTTTTTCACTGTCCCGTGATGCAGTGATGACCAAGAGGTGAGCCCAGGGCACAACCACCTCAGTTGGTAAAAATGTCCCTTGTGTGTGCAGGAGAGTGCTAAACCAGGGCTAAGGGCTACCGGCTTTTTTATTCAGGACTACCTGTACACTACTTTCTAAGCCACTTCAGACTGTCTGGCACTCTCTYGGAAGGATGTAAGATTTCAGGGCTGGTGCTTTTGTTCTGATTTCCTCAGCTTTTTTGTTTGTCTTTTCTGGATGGCAGCAATATGTGCTGGCTGCCTCAGGGTTTTCTTCAGATATGTGTGTCCTGAACAGGATAATCTGGCATCCTTGCTACTTACTGGATTCTCTTCATATCCTGTAGACTTTAMTTTTCCACTGATGTTCATGTAAGCCTGCATTTCTCTACTATGTAAGATTRCTGAGCATTCATCCAAAATATGATCAGAGACCAGGTCTTCAATATATCTGGGAGTGAAGCAGCACCTCTTCTTCATTGTTCTGTAGAGTGATCTTGAATCCCTGCACATCTTTTGATCACCTGTGAAGYTTCATAGCCTTTCAAGGCTTCCAGGTACACTTTGATAATTTTTAACAGCTGGAGTAATTGTTCTTCTTACATTTCCCAGATAATTATCTACAAAGACAGTAACAGGAGCCATGGGATATTTCTCCTGCCCTGTGTCTAACTCTTCTCACTTGCCAGCTACTCTTCYTTTAATGATCTCCATTTAAGTTGCAATTCAAATGAAAGGGAAGCAAATTCCAAAGAAAACATGAAAATTCACAGTTACAGAAAAGTGTTTTCTTTTGAAAACTTTCCCAAGCCACCTATCTAGACATTCTTGCAAGGAATTCCATTAGGAAAGCAGACTATGGTTTCCTTCTAGGAAGAAACTGGTGCTCAGATCCCAAACTCCAGCCTTCTGTACTTGGGATAGGACATAAGAAGTTACCTATGGTAACTTTTACCTTAGGTAAAACCTAAGTTTTACCTTGCTATACCAATTTGTTCAGAATCACAGACCAAGAAAGCAAAGTTAGACGCATGGCCAAGGATTAATACAGTGTTGAACAAAAAGAATAATCAAAATCAAGGCTTTGGATAGTGAATACAGCATAACTATATGAGTTGACTTGAGAATCCATCTGGCAACCCATACAGTTGGCTAAATGGTCTCATTTAATACTGGCCCAYATTGGAAGCAGAGGCTTGTGTTGGAAACTCTGGTTCACTCACAACAATACAGTGGATCAGTTTTGTTTCCTTCTTCAAGTTGTTTGTGTTTGTAAGTACAWTTTCACATAAATTAACTTACAATTCAAGTAGGAAAAATGAAAATCAAGTGAGTGAGTTTTTAAAGTTTCTTCTGAATCTATTGACACTTGTAGTAATTTGGCGTTCACAAGGAAGAAAAAGAGTAGAATATATAGACTGACAGTTCAAGTTAGATTCTTTTACATTCTCACAACATTGACAAGAATATATTGCCTCATGCTTGTAGATCCTCAGAAGTTGTGTGGTCCTTTTTTTTATTTTTTTTTCTTCGTTTACTAGGCATATAAAGCTGAAAACCATATTATTTTCTGAATAAATGCATTTCTTCCAGGTTCAGCAGGAAACTTCTTATCTTGAAAAGCCTTTACCAATTTCAAGAGCTGTTCATATTTCTAAAGTAGGAATCTTTTTTCAGGTGACAAAAATGGACATATTCTGTTTGTTATGAGGAGAGGAATGTGATTTATATTCCCACCTTTTTGTACTTGCTACATTCTCTACTGTTAAAGTATGAGTCCTTTAACTGTAGCTGTAGACATTCACTCTTTCTGTATAAAATAAAAACCTATAGACACACTTTTCACACAGAACTCTCCTGGTGTCAGTTAGTGGTTTCTCCAGATAAAAAGTCAGGACAAAAAAGAGTAAGTGTTCCCTAAAGAGAGGMAATTGCACCAGGAGCAACTCAGCATACCTCAGCCTCGGACTTATCTATTTAAATGTACTTGAGCCAGACAGAATTCCAAAGATTCARTAAAGCTGTACAACAGTCAAAATAGCTGTTAAGGCAGGCACAAATGAGAGGGAGGAAAAGGAGTGAAAAAAGTCCAAATGGCAACTGTTATAGATCTTTCTGCAGTGGTGGTTCTCATGAAYCTTACCCTCTTGTGTAGTGCATTTGTACCCATCTCTACCTTTTTTTCCCCTCCTTTTTCCAGTATCCAAAATATACTGACAAATTATGGAGTTCGTAGTGATTTCTGATGAACCAATGATTGTTTCTCAGAGCAGGCGCAAATCTATTCATGATTCGCTTATCCATAGAAATAAAGTCTTGCTCAAAATCTGAACATTTTATTCATAAATAACACGATGTGAGATGGAGAGAAAATAATTTGGTTTGGTTTATTAAAACTCCAGGTGGCACAGTGTTTTGTCTACAAACACATTTCAGAAGTTTGTCTCACAGTGCGCTGCGGGCTGTACGCATGAGAGAGATTGCTATTCTAAARCCAGCATGTGTCAATTCAGCGCGGATTTCCTGGTGCGAAGCATGGGGATTCTTATTATTGTTATGGAAACTTGGAGTCTCTTCAGCCAGCCACAGTCCTAGCTAGGCTCATCCTTGCTTTGCCTGCKTCTGGATTACACCAAGATCATATCTGAGTTAAGTGCAGTGCTGCCTCACATCCCATAAAGCTTTTCATCAGGCAGCTGTACCCAAGCTGCTGTCAGGAGCAGACAACTTTAGCTCTCCCTCCTCCTGGTCRTTCTTGAGGGATATCCAGGCTCATGAGCCAAAACTCCACCACAGAGCTGATGCAGCCACGTTAGGGCTGGGAGGGCAGGTGTTCCCTGGGGGAGTCCAAGACACTCTTTGGCCTCGAGAGATAAAAACAAAGCTCAGTTGGAGAAATTACACCAGTGTTGTTGCTTTCTGATGGCTAAATACCATGTAACACGGAGGATCTGAATAACTTCCTTGTCACAAGAATATTTCCTAATAATAGTGTTTTAGCTGGCATAAATAAACATAATGCAAGAAAGGCTGCAGGGGGMATATCTATTATTGTGCCAGATGCTWCACTTGAAAAAAAGTAGCCAGAGCACAGAGGCTGCCCTCAAACAGTGGGTTTTAGTTATTTCACAGAATCCTAGTGACTCTGGTCAAGCAAACAATATCACCTGTACGTTATATTTATTTCAAGTTATTGTGCAAATGGGAAATGCAAGCAAAAACTATGCAAAAAGAAAAAAAAGCCCTAAACATTCTTACAAGAAAAGAAATCCTTTAGTTTGAAAATCCTACTGAAACACCCTCCTTCCCAAAGTAAACAAAGCAAGAAGTACCTGTCTTCAAATAAGTTAAATATGAGTAATATAAGATTTAAATCCTTCATTTGTGTTTTGTTTTGAGGAAGGTCAAAGGTTCTGGCAACCACAATGAATACTGAAAATGGATAATTATTAGTACTTACCAAGTAAGACACCTTTTTCAGGACCTTTTAGAGGTCTTTTCCACACTTTTTTTAGCACTCACTCAGTTGAACTCTGTGTTTGACCCATTTTAGTATTTTTTAATGTTGTGCTTTGCATCTGCTTTGTGATATCCAGCACTATGTGAACATTTCCCAGCTTCCCAAAGCAATTTCCACTTTAAACATATTTCATGAACATTAATGTTATTTTACAAAACTACTTAAATGTTTTGTCTTTGATTTTTCAAGGGAAGGGGCTTTTTGTTTGCTTGTTTGTTTTTCAGTTTTTTCTTTACGTCTTTTAAGCTCTTAATGAAGCATCACCTTTGCTTTTTTTTTTTCTTTTTCTTTTTTTAATTGGAGAATTAATAGATTGGCAAAAAGATCACAAGTACTCATTTTGTACATTTTCTGAAAAGCTTACTCCTTTGTGGTKCTGACTTACTAATTATCCTGGGATTGTTCTCTGCTTTTTTCGAACCTCATTTGCAGGGTACCAAGAAACAAGCAATCTCAGCACAAGTAAAATGAGTTATCATACCACTGAAAATTCTTTCATTTGGGCTTCATCTGTTATGTTTTGAATATTTCTAGTGATCTGCTGAGTAACTTGCACCTTATTCAAAAGAAACTGAAGGTTCTGCACATTTTGCTGGACTGTTCATTTCTTTGTGAGCCTCTGCCACTCTCACTGAACAGCATTAATGGCATTCTGGCTCAGGATTTGAACTTCSCTTTGACAAATATTCTCAACTAACAAGATATTTCTAAGCTGCTTGTAACTTGCCAAATATACCTGTTTAGAAAAGAAGAGCTGTGTTCCTAAGTCTAACAGCCTAAGATGACTCATATACTTCCTGAATACAAATCAATGTTTTGGACAGGAGAGGATGGGCTTCAGCATTCACTGTCAGTCAGACAATGAAACAGAGCAGATGTCGAACGACACTTTGCATTTAGCCAGGCAGTTTGGGGTAGCTATCTTGCTTTTAGCAGAATAAAATATAAATTCATAAATGGAATTGAAAGAAGGAAAATGAACCAGAGAGTATCCCTGTGTGCACACATATGCATTTATTTCTAGTATTCTGTAGAGTACATAAAATATGTCTTGCTGTGCATAAGAACCAGGGAGCTTATTTTCCTTTTCCATTTGTCCAGCCTTGTTATTTTGAAAAACAATGGTGTTATACATTATTAAATATATTTCAGACACAAGTATGATCAAAATATTGCAATGTAGTGAGATTGCTTCAGGAAATRCATATTCAGGTAAATTCTCCCAGATGATAGTGTATAAACTATTGTGACTTTATTATCTGGCATTAATGTACCTGAAAATGTTGAACATTAGGTTGAATCAGCTTCTGTTTAAAGGTATTTGTGGTTCAAAAATAAAACATAAATCCATGATATATGCATTTTGGGTTTTTTTCCCACTTTATAGCAATAGAAAAATCCCATGATTTTATTTGCAGTTTTTAAATTTTTAACAAGACAAATAGGGATACAAAGTCTAATAATTTCTAATACAAATAAAGTAGGAAAAGGTAATGTGGTGACATGTGGAAAATAAACTCCTAACAACCAAATAGGCATAGTCATCCCTCATGAATGTAAACTTCAGGGCTAGGAACATAAAGGTCTGTCCTCATCATGTGAGGATAAATTGGAAGAAAATCCAAATCAAGAACTAATTAGTGCATTCATACCACTGTACTATAGGGATTTCACTTAGGATTGCAGTTGCATTAGGTTTTTAGATAGGCAATGAAAAAAGAAAAGGCACTGTTGCCTAAAACTCTCTTTTATGASATCCTAATTGGCACTTTTGAGGTCTTTGCTACCTCCCATTAACTGTAAATGAAGCCATGGGTGACTACATTGCTGCCTTAGGGATYTATGTTATGGGCCACAAATAGGTTAAACGAATCAGATCAAAGCAGACAAGTACACAGAACAGATAGTGTGTTCTGAGATATCTGAGACTATGATGACTATGGAGCACTCACTTATCCATCACTTTTAGGAATCTCAAAAGCAGACAGGAAAGCAGTTCAGTCATGGGGTCATACAAGGTTTTGGCAAGTGCTGGAGTATAAGGTAGAGGCCAGGGGAGTAGGATGTAACTATCACAAGAGTGATTTTATCCAGTGAGCACTGCAGTACCAGAGCAAGTGTTAAAATGGTGGAATTGATGTTAGAAAGTGAGGAAGATAGGCAAATATCAAAATGCTGCAGAATGTGGCTGGGCATCCAAGGAAATCTTTAGTATGTTTACTTCAGTTAATTTTGAAGCAAGCAGAAGTTACAAATTTGGAGAGGACAGACAGTCCACATTGACAGAAGACCAGAAGTAACACAGCAACACAAAGATCTGCTCTGTAACTTCAGTCAGGAAGGAGATGAAGGGAAATTTCAGAGGAGGTGCCAGAAGTGACTAGCAAGGGATTTCCTAATTTCTAACCTTTTAGCCCTGTCCTCAATGGTCAGGAAATGTAAATAACAAAAACAGCTCTTCAAGTCCCCCACTAAGGAAATTATACCTAGGATTCAGCTTCCCACACAAGTGGTATATTTATAGAAATCTTGGTTTTATGAGTACAATTTGTATATACTACACGGTGTTAATCAATTAATAAAAAGAAGTATTACTTGCAATATAACATACCTATTTCCACATCATATATTTGTTTTGAATTAACAGCTCCAGGATACKATGTATAATTAAGAATACTCTGAGTGGATTCACCTTGAGACTGTGAAGAGTTAACTCCCTCTGTTGACTTTGGGCATGATTTCTTGGTTCATTTTCTTRGTATTGATTGGATTGGTATTTGTGTTTTGTGTTTTCAGAAATTTTCTGAAATTTTCTGTTTGCGTTAAAGCAGGCAATATTTTCCCCTTCCTGCATCGCCCACAATCCTCCACCTTTACTCCCAGCAAAAGACTCAAGAAAACACCCTTTACACAGAACATTGGTCTAAATCTTCTGCCTTAAGGGAATTATCCTCATGAAACCAAGAAGAATACATAAAAGTGTTCTACCATCAAATGCATGAATCACCACTTAACCTGTTAAACATTTCACTTTTTAAGTTCTGAGTGCACTCCTTCCATCTGCCAGCCTCTATTGAGATGATATGAACATAGGAAATAACCTTTTGCAAGGGTTGATTTTCCACTAGTCATATTCATTTAGCTGAATCCAAGAYATGTACTGTAAATAGCAGGAATCTTGCACCCAAGCAAGATTCTTTTCACTTTTTCTGGAAGCTTCAGACATCAGATGTTTTAGCATTGTACCTAAAAAGCTGGTCTCCATTACCCATTGGTGTGGTCCTTTATTTCTGCTGCTGCCAAGGGCAGTACATGGTGGTGTTCATGGGTGTTGTGTTGGGCTCTCAAGAACCAGGGAAGAAGGCAGAGCCTCWGGAAGCCCCTGGGTTATGGACAGAGATTCCAGGAGAGGCTTGGTGTCCTCAGAAACTCAGTGCCTCCTTGAACATCCTCACTCTTCCCAGCAGCTTCCCAGCCTGGACAAACACCTCTCAACATCTGTGTGATTCCTTTCAGCAACCTTCACCACTGGCCACTCACTTGAGCTCTACACCTGGTCTGCTGCCACAAATTTCTACTTTGCTCTCAAGAAGAGCAGAAAAAACCTTACTTGGCCTTCATGTTGGGCAAAGCAAAGCTCAATTGTTTCTTGAGGTGCTGAAAAAAGCTTTTTACTGACTTTAAAACTAAGAGTAATTGATCTGAATCTTGAGTAATCACTTCAAGGTTTAGTTTAAAATAAACAGTTTTCAGCAGATTAGACAGAAGAGAAAAGGATGAAAGGTTTAAAAAAGAAAGAAAGGTAGTTCATCTTGATTGAACAAAACATCTATAATTTATAAAACACTTGGCTAGACAGGTTAAAGCCTTTCTTGGCTCTTTCASATGCCATTTGACTATTAAATGACAAATACAAGTGTCACATTTTCCAAAAATTCATTTGTTATTTAAAAGTAGGTAAGCAGTCTTCCCGGGAAGAGCTYATCACACTGTGAATAATTGCCTGGATCAAAAATACTATGTCTCTGATGAAAAATCTCAGCTTCCAAAATATTTTTATTGTCTTATTTTTACAATATCCTACCTTCATGATCCTACATTAAATTAGTAATTTTATACATCCTGACCAAACAGTTCTTCGAAAGGTTCTGGTAGTGAAGAAAGGATATCCTGGGATGTAAATCCAAAGAAATCAATAGAAAAATGACAAATAATTTCAAAGGGGCAAACACTTCCKCTTAGAAGTCAGTCTAAAATCCATCTTTGAAAGGTTTTATTCCTTATTTTATGGGAGGAAGTATCGATTCCTTAGACAGTGCTAACCCACAGACCTCTCTGTTATCTCAAAATTGTTCCATGATTTTGAGACATGTAAAGAAGCACTGAAAATTCTAGTAGGGTAGGAGAACTAGCAACAAAATAATGATGGATCAGATCTCAGAAAAYAAAGCCTGATTCAGCTAAACTGAGTTAACAGCAGCTGTGACCTTTTCTGGAGAAGCTTTTCTGTGTAATTGGGAGCAGGAATCAGACCTCAATTGTGCAGCATCCTGACCATTAGCAACACTTGAGACTATCCACCTGGCATCTTTCAGCTGCATCTGTCCTCAAGGAGATTAATCTGCTTTTTAAATGGAACACCAAATCCATTTTTCTGTTATTTCCACCTTTTCATGAGTGAAGAAGCTTTCTTATGGTATTAAGCCAATATATCCAGACATCTCATTGCCAATAAACCAGTGYCCTTGCACTTTAAAGATTCACTTTGCTGAGTAGCCTTCTCTAGTCTTGAGGTACATAGAGACAGCTAAAAATTTAAATTATAACATCTATTATCTTTTTCAGTCTTTCCCCGCTGACCATCTGCAAACTCTTCACTTTATTTTTCTCCCTTATCAGATGTGGTTTAAAAACAGTTTATTTCCTGCAAGCTTAAAATTGTGTGGGTGAATACAGAAGAATTCCAAAGATTGGGAAATTCTGGAGGTATAATGATTATTTGGTACTGCATTCTTGGAGCGTGTCTATAATATCATGTTTATAGAATCATAGAATCRTGTGGTTTGACTTGAAAGAAATGTKTAAAGATYACCTAATCCAACCCTCCCCTGCTATGGAGAGGGATGTCTTTCAGTCGGTAAGGCTGCTCAAAGCCACATCCACTATGGCATGGAATGCTTCCAGAGGGAGCACCCCACAACTTCCCTGAGCAACCTGTTGCTGCCTTTTAYCATCCTCATCCTAAAAAATGTCATCCTTAAGTGCAATTTAAATCCACCCTCTTTCAGCTTAAACCCATATCCTCGTGTSCTATCACTACACAYYSTTACTARAWGTCCCTTCCCAGCTTTCTTGTTAGCCCCTTTCACATATTGGAAGGTCACCATGGAGCCTTCTCCACTCGAGTCTGAACAATCCCAGCTCTCTCAGCCTGTCTGYATAGAAGWTGTATGTTCCAGCCCTCTCACTTCTTTCTGTGGCCCTCCTCTGAAACTAATCAAATGGGACAATGTCTTTCTCATACTGGGAAGCCTGTAAGTAAGCATGCAGTAAGTGTTTAAGTTCCAAAGAAGCATCACTTTTGGTTCAGTTGCACTGCCTGTATCTTGTGTGCCTCAATTAACTATTTTAATATGGATATTGAAGTATGGGGTGAGCTCTTTAATGCTCTGTCTTGAAATATGATCAGGACACAACTGTACTTCAAGCCTGGTTTTAAAAACTGTTACCAAAAACACTGTGGGATGCTATATAGCACCACACCTTTGTTGTTTTTCTGCTATGGAACTTGCTTTCTCTGACCTACAGKGCAGGAAGAGAGTAGACAGCTCACAGAGCTCCCTCTTGCCTGCAATCCTCAGAGATGAATGAGGTTTCTATGGAAGGAATGCACAGAAGCTCCTGACCACTGGGTGGATGGGTCTGCTTTCAGATCTTTACGCAGATTTCAGTGATTTTCGAGTTTCTGAAGAGTCAGAAATAGAGCAAGGCTTGGACGGCAGAAGAAACCACTAGGGAAAACTCCACACCTTCTCAAAAGGGTTTTCAGAAAAAAAATGTAAGTGGTTCTGACTGCTTATTTCCAAGTTATACTATCAAATGATTGCAGCTGTTGAAGCTGGTCAGTGAAATCAGCAAGGATGAAAATACATAATTTTCCATTTTCTTCTTAATAAGGAAACTGAACAGTACAAACTAGATCTATAAGATCTATAGCACATTCATTTTTTAAAAAAAATGAATCAAGAACAGTTTTTTTATAGTAATTCTTTCTTTTTTATTGAATATAYATTTGTCTCCCAGTGAGAAGATCTAAAAAGCCCCACATCATTAACTGAATTCCTATAGGTGTCAGCACCRATGATGTGTGAATGCAGAGCTGCAAAATGCATCCCATGAGCAGCAGAAAAATGCATTCTTTCAGGAACCTTTGCCCTTGTTACCCACCTTGTTCAGATTCAAGTTTCTTGCACTGTGAGCCTGGGATCCCTGGGGCAAGCACTGACCTCTTCCTTGCAAAGCATCAGCAAGCTATTCATTGAAAATTAGCTTAAAAGAGCATCTTTTTCCGTTCTTGTGGAATCATTTTTACTTATGAGGAAAAAAACAGAGAAGTATGTATACTGTTTAACAAAAAAAAAAACATCTGTGTTGCTGTGCTTGCCAACTCTGAAATAGAAACAGATTGGAAACAAGAAGAAAAATTAAACTGGTCTCCTCACATTTGTTGGGGTTTTTTTAACAATGTCCCAAAAGAAGCCATTCATTTTRGTATTTTTACCAGAACAACTCTCTACGTCTTTTTTAAAAAAATAGTTTATATTTAGTGTGTGGCTTCTCACATTTTTCATTAKTGCAGAGGCAAGCCTGGCCTCCATTAAAAGTCTTGGAGATCCTGTGTTATCAGATAAGATAGGTTATCACCAGTTGCCAACTGCAGCATTTTTACCCTGTTTTATGGTGTCAGATTTCCTCAGAAAGCTTTTTGATAGCATTAAATTCGCATTTGGATACACGTAGGCAGGTAGGTAAGGAGTTTTACCTTACCTCCAATATCCTGTCCCTGTGTGCACAGTATTTGAAACTCTACTAAAATGGGATAGGACACAGCTCTGGCAAGATGCAGCTGGAGCTCTGGAGACAGTAGCATTGCTGAGGGTCAGCTCATTACAGCACCTGCAACTGGGATTGTAGTGCCAGTATGTAGGTTTATGCCTTTTGATCCCTAACAAATACACATGGAACAGCCCCAAGAGTCGAGGGAATAATTGTGAGGCAATTCTCTTCTTTCTGCCTGCCCCTTATTTTAATCCAAYAGCAAATCTCTTCCTTGTCCCTTTCCTTAGGCCAAAGTTTGAGCGGGAAGAAAAAAAACAACCCAGCAGTCTCTCTAAAGAACAGGTGCATCAGTAATGATGCAGTTTGCTCAGTACCAGTGGCTCTGCTCAGAGTCACCACCTAATTTAACAGCATCTTTTGTGTATTCCTTAAAGATTATGGCTTTTGGGTCTTTTTCAGMAAAATGAATTCCAAAGCAGCTCCCCTTCCTCTGTCACTACCCCCAGTGGTGGAAAACCAGTTAAGCAAAAACCTGAAGGCACACTCCATTTCTGCTCTTTCTTCCAGCTGCTTCTGAACACCAATGAGCATTGCAGCCAATGGTGTACACGGACATCAAATGCTGTGACATGTGATGTCTTTGAATGTTCAGAAATATTAATGTAGCTGGGGAAAATTACACATAGAGCCTCACTACCAACATAATATGATATTGCACTCTATGAGAAAATAATTCAGAATTTAGTGTAATAGAAGGAAGTTGTTTCAGGCCTTCGGTCAAAGATTCTTCTGTTAAATGATTTTATGGGAAGTCTGCCTTCTTTATTTTTACTTTTCTTAGTGTATCTCTAATATAAGTGGTAGTTTATCCCTGGTGCTGATAACATAGTGTTGGTTGAAATTGTTGGTTGTCTTTTGTCTCAATACTCTGCACATCAAAACTTTTTCACTGCTAAGAAAAGTACATATCATCAGTTGCAGGACCCTGCACTTTCCTTCGTTGAATTGCGGATGGTTAAAGTGAATAAGTGGTGTCAGCACACTGTACTGCTAAAGTGTTTTTAATTCAAAGAGATTAGTAGTAATTTCTAAAAATCTTTTACAGTAGCTAATAAGAGTGAAAATTAAAATTCAATTAAATACCTCGAGAAAGCATGAATTTTCTGAAATATGAAACTCTACCAGTCAATAACTGCTCACAGTAAAGATATGGACAGAAACTGGAATTCTGAATTCTGGAAATACTCTCCAGATTAAACAACTGTAATATGGGCAGAAAATTAGTGAAAAAAATTATTTTAGGAARGAATTAACTGTGACTCCATGTCAGTGTGATGTCACAACAGTCTATCCAAGGGTCTGCAATTTTTTCAGTCATGACAATAGAAGAACATCTTTATTAAATTTTCAGATGCCATGCAGCTCTACATGTTCAGATACTTTGGAAGATAGAATTGTTTTTGAAAATTTTATCTGTTTTAGTAATGCACTTTAGTAAAATGTAAGTCAGCAGAAGGAAAGTATTGTGTGGTGGCAGAAAAATCCTGTGATACATATGCAAACCATGTRATAACATATTTTGCAGAAAAGGACTTCAGAATTATTAAGGACTACAAAATGAACATTTACCAACATTTATTGCAGTWTGGTGAAGAAAGAGCTTTCTTGTTGGGACATACAATCCAAAAAGCCACACAAACTTTTTTTTAAAAATAGTTTTCACTTTCTTTAATTCCCTACTATTTCTTTACTTTGAGCAGTGATCCAAAGAAACAGAATAATTCAGATCAGAAGGAAACTGTAGTGAAACCTCCTGCTCAAAGTAGARTCTCTGCAATGCTCCTCACCAGCCTCCAGGCAAGGTGTGACCCATTAGCCCAGTCATCCAGACATTGTTTTTATCCACCTGGGTTTTTTACTATTCTGAACTSAATGACGTGTAATTTTAGGCATGGACATGAGCCAGACGGGCATGGGCATACTGGGAACCAATAAGCTCTTGAAAACCTGGCCTAAGGAAAAGAAAAAAAAAAAAAAAATGGGTTGCAGAGACAGAGAAGGAAGGCCTGGAAGTTGCTGTGATAAAAACCTTCAAATGTGTTATGGTAGCCCACAGAGGAATTGTAGTGAAATTAGTGCCATTGAATTCAAAGGCCTTCTAGAAAAGGAAGGTGATTTCACTCTTCCCTCCCTCTCTTCCCACCCCCCAAAGTATGTCAGTGATTGATTTTCCACACTTTTGCTTTCATAAATTTCATYCACTCAGTGTGTTCCCATACTCTAAGTGGTCTGTTCAGAGTCACTTGTGTGCAACAAGAAACACAACATGGTCCTTGCTCTGTCTCTGCTTTTCTTTAATTGGTAGCAATAAACTGTTTTTTTTGACAGATCTCTAACGCCCTGTCGGAGTCAGCAGCTGAATGGTCATTTCTCCCCACATCTTGCTTAACTCAGCTTCCATAATTCTTTGCTGTCACTTTGCTGTCCATTGGACATTTTCTCTTTATTTGTACACCAAGTTTTTCTCATGGGCTTAAAAGAAAAGGACTGATTGAAATGTTAYGCTGTAACCTTGTTGGCATCCTCCTAGAGCTTGTATGCAGGTTCTTCACTGATGAGACATCTGTTATCGATACAGGCCATTSTTGCCATTCTGTGATGTGCAGTTTCTTTTGTTCTCTTTCAAACACGTATTTCCAGTCATACTTTACTCATAACGACCTCCAGATTTTTCTGAAAAAAAATCTTTACAACAGGTAATCATGAAATTGCATTTATACTCACAGTGGATAGGGCAAGAATTGATGGACCTTAAGTTGCAGCAGAAAGAGTTAAACTATAAATCAGGAAAAAACCAAAACCTTTCTAGAAAGGCAACCCTAATGTAGATTGCTAGTGAGGTTGTACAACTCTGTCACTGCAGGGTTTGAAATCCAGTTGTTATGGGTTGACTCTGGCTGAAAGCTAAAGCCTCCATCCTGTTGCTCACTCATTCCCCCTGCAGTGGGATAGGGGAAAGAGTCAGAAGGGTAAAACTCAGAATAACTTGTGAGCAGASAGTTTAATAAGGGAATGAAAATGAAGTGGGGCAGGGACAGCGAGGGGATGAACYTCACAAAACAGTAAATGATGCAAGGGCAATCCCGTACTGCCTCCCACCAGCAGATTGATCTGTTTGGTSTCTGAGCATCAGGTACTCCAGAAACAGTCCCTGCCCTACACCCTCTGAGTTTAATTGATGAACACAACAATGTCCCAGAGTGTGGGACACCCCTTTGGTCAGTTGGGGTCAGCTGGCCCAGCTGTGTCCCCTACCAGCCTCTTGCCCACTGTTAACCTGCTCACTGGTGGGGACAGAGTGAGAAACAGAGAAAGCATCAACCTAGGCTGRCACTGATCAGCAATATGTAAAACACTGGTTTGTGATAAACACTGCTTTGGTCATGAATCCAAATCACAGCAGCATAGGGGCTGCCATGAAATTAACTTTATCTCAGCCAGATCCAGTACACCACTTTACACAAATATATTCAAGAGATATTTTACATTTAGCTGTTCTTTCTGCAGGGTGCAAAGATGAATGAGACCAACCCTCCAGGTCTGTTTGCACTGTAAATTGAAGCAAACAAAGAGCAACACATAAAATCACAGGTACAGCTTGGCTCACATCCACGCAGCTAAATCCTCTCACACCCAAAAGAGATGGTGACTGTGCCCAAATTTTTGGGAAATATTCCTGCCATAAGTTATTGCTGGAGCTATTTCCAGGCATCATCTGTAACTTTAATAGCTGGCAAAGACCAAAACTATTAACAGAAACCATGTTAGAAATTAAATAGCATGAATAGTCAGAGACTAGGCCTTAAACTTAATTGTATGGACACATGTTCAGAGTTCCTACCAAGCTACTTTTCTAGAAATATAATGATGCATTGAAGTAAATATTTGTGTATTTTTCCTTCTTTTGATAAAAATTAGGTGGRTTGATTAATTGTTCTTTTGTCAGAAGGAAGGTTTCTACCTTAATGCTGTGATAAATTGTCCAGTGATGGCACATGGAATAAAATAGTATTCTGAAAACAATTGCTCATTCTGAAAAAAAGGAAGAGGGGGCAAAAACCACCAGCAAAATGCTATTACTTTTCACTCATATGAGAGACAGAGTATAAGAAATTTTACATGTCCCCCCAAAAAAGTTGGCTCAGAAGCAAACAATACAGCCCAGAATTCTTTCTAGTGATGTGTCASTATCTCTGTGACTTCTGCAGGTGGTAGTGACATGTAGCTGGGAATTCTAGGGAAGAGGTCCCTTCTATACATCTGGTATGAGATGATAATTACACAATGTTTCTTTAAGTATAATTTTTTTAGGTGTAGTAATTTCCTGCAACTTTCGGGGGGAATTAAATTTTAATGTTTTCTAAATACTTTATCCATTGTGCCCATATATTTCTAGACAGTCCTGTTTGAAGGTTATGACTGTTACTGTTTTTAAAATGTCCTAATTTCACATAGCAAATAGGACATCAATACAGAATATAGAAAAAATAATATGCARTACATTCACAAATAAGGTCTGTCTTCCTTTAACAAATTAAATAAACCTATTTTTAAATTGAGGATTTTTATAATATTTAGATATTTCTGTTGCATATCAAAGAAAAATAGGTTTATCACACTCTATTAATTTGGCATGTGCATACATACCATCAGTTTTCMCTAATTATTTTAATCTCCAAAGCCTGTTTTCTTTGATCAACATCCAGATCTCTATGTAAACTAATATATGACAGATTAATTAATGTAATTTCATCTGTAACTTTCTATATTTTGCCTATTTATATTTTGAGTAAAAAAAAAAAAGAAAAAAAAACAACTAAACAAACAACATATACTCTGTTAAACCTTGTTGCAAATTACATACAGGTGGTCTGTCTCTGGGAACCAGCACACAAAGGAATCTGGTTAAAGGCACTTTACTTATTTTAAGTAGTAAAGGTTGTGCACTGTTTATGTGTTAATTATGCCACTAATATAAATAAATGTTCATAGCAATGCTTCTTAACTTTAAATTTCCTGTTATTTTATTTTGGACTTGATACTGTCTAGGGGAAATACCATGTAGATACCTCTCTACCCGTTTTTTGAAATATTCTTTTCCATAATGTGACTTTCAGAAAAAAAGATATGTTAAGCCTCACTGAAAGTGTTTGATTCTGTTAAAGTGACACTTGTTCTCTGTGGCTCTAAAAGCGTACTTCACTGATCCAACCACATAATTTCTCATGGAAARTAATTGTTCCAGTAGTGTAAATGAAAGTCTTTTTGCAATTCATTAAAATTTTCTATTTCAGAATATCACAATTTTACCTGCTGGCAATTTTTACTTCTCATGGACTGGCTGAATTAAAAACTGCATGTAGTTTAAATAACTATTGGCAAAAGCAGAGGAAATAAGAATTGATTCTGTTAACAGTTCTCCTTTAGAGTACCTAAGATATAGAACCATTGCATGGTCTAAAACGTTTGAAAAACAATTTATTAAAAATTGAAATGAACGTGGATTGGGTTCCCTAGTGTGGATTTAAATACAGTTATCTAATAACTACCAGCCACAAATTCCCATTTCTTGAGAGAACAACCTGTGACTTATGAGAGTCATTAGTAGCAAGCTCAGAAATTACTTCCATTATGTCAGGTTTTTAAGACTTTAACTTATTATCTGTGCTTTAAATCTGGTTGGAAATGTGAAGTTTTCTTTGCCTCTATCAAATATACCAATGGTGATTGCAAAAATGTAAGCCTTCACAGACAATGGCAGTCTATTTAACAGATTAACTATCAGATTTATAGATGTAACATACATATTTAGTGCATAGAACCCAGTGAACATTTTGCTATTGTAATACATTAGCATCACTAATTTATTTCAGCTCCATTCCAGTGGACATCAGTGGATTAGGCAATTTAAGAGAGAAGAATAAAAATATGTTGTTTCCCCAAAGGTTTTGGGGTTTTTATACTTCTACAGRTTAGGCTATAATTTTTCTTAGTGCACACTTTTCTGAGAATCCATGCACTATTTACAGGAAATATTTTGTCTTTGTACTCCATCGTGATGCAGTTGTTCCTCAAAACTGTCTACATTTGTGGGGAGAATCTGTAGGATCAATGCCTGAACTAGCTGATTCACAGAAAATACAGTGGGGTTTTATACGAATACTAACCATCTGAAGCTCATGRTAGGGTCATACACAGATAGTAGGTCAAGCATAAGTGTGAAAATAGGTGCAAGGAAAGCACAAAGGTAAGAGAGAACAGGATAATAAACCTGTGATAGGTTCTGGTACTCTGGTAGTTTGGTGCTTTTCTTGAGGAGTGGTTTAAACAATTTCTGGGGGAAAAGAACTGAAACAAAACAACGTAAACACCACTCAGTTACATCTGTATTAGTAAATTAAACTTGAAAGGTCTGATTGGAAGATAAATATCAAGGAATTGTAAAGTTGGATGAGCGAATTCCTCCTCCTTTTTCACTCCTAGAATAAAAAGATATTAACCATTCCTGGTGTTGAGAACAGACTGCATTGACTCTATTGTCTTCTTCAAATGACTACTAGATTCTATCTGGAAAGGTGGATCAAAATCATACCATGGAGTGTGCTAGCCATTACTGAGGGCAGACAGCTGTGTGTCAGTGATCAGACCTGTGCTTTTGGTCTGTAAATTGCTGCTGTAAACAGAGTTGGGGGCATCATGTAAATAGAGTGTGGGAAAGTAAGGAAAAATTACAAGATCATATAAAGAAAGAGAGATGCAGACAACAAAGTTTTCAGCATTGAGGTGATCAATGACAGAATGGGGAAAATAAGCTGTTTCAGATAGGTAGACTTAGTAGCCTTGATATTTGGTGTGTGTTTGTRYCATATTTGGTGTGTGTTTCTGCTTTTATATAGAAAGTACATCACACAATTCAAGGTACTACCTGAAGCAAGCAAGTCCTTTATTTTAACAAACCTCCAATCCTTTCAGAAGGGAGAGTTTGTTTCATACAGCAGACATTAAAAACCTTTTCTTCTCTACTGATCTCACCTGGATTTCACTGGATTGCTTGATAATCCTTTTTTTTGGTCTGCTATGCTGACTTGCTCTTAACTCCTAACAGAACACAACATATTGTGTTCCAGAAAACAACACCAGGGAATCTATGTGGCTGTGCTAGGACACTTCAGGGTCCCTCAGCCTCATCTACTTTACTTACCATCTGTCTCCACTGGCTCGTAGTAACTGCTTAAGGAAGGATTTACGAAAAAAAAAACAAGACTAAAATGATCATTGATCATTTCCTGGAATATTTTCCAGTTCTTGTCAGTCTGCAACTTAGGGGCTTCTCAAGTCAGAAGTAGTTGGTTTCAGTAGTTATCAAAACATTAATACACTTTTTCATTTGGATGTCTCCATGAAACTGCTTTGCTGTGAGCTGCATGTCTAAGCTTTAATTATAGGTAATGGACTGAAATATAGTTAATGAACTGTCTAGTCAAGATAGTCAATAGAACCTCAAGAGAGATTCAGTTCATGCTAAAATAAAGTAAACATCCRATGCATAAGCATGAATGCCAGGTGTTGCTTGAAGTAACAAGTTTATCTCACAGGCTCTGGTCAAGGAAGGAAAGATTTCTTTGAGGCTTAACTTCCACCTGCAGGAAGTTGCTAGGGTATCTGAAACAACATAAGATTTTGAAGTTAAAGCGAATAATCTGAGGCTTTTGTATTTAATTGTTCTAGCTAGTCTTTCCTGCAGCAGTTTTGCCCACCTTATTTTGTTGTTGTTTGGTTTTGGTTTTTTCTTTTGTTATTGTTTTTGGGTTTTTTTCCTTTTTGTTTCTGTTTCTTCTTACAATGTTTTGTATCTAAAACCTTTTTTTTCGGCAGGATAATTGAACCTTGCTTTTATTCAATTGATAACAATTTAGTAGATTGCCTTATTGTCTAGTGCTCTCTCCAGCTAATAGGACTACACAAGGGTCACCACATCTAGAGCATCCCAGACACAATTTTTTATAAATTTTGAGGACAACTTGCAAGTTTAGTTACAGCTTTCCATTTAACTTATTTGCTCAAAAACTCTGCTTATTCAATATTGGTCAATTTCCAACTGCATGATTTTTGAGGCTTTATTGTCTTGCCAAATKCTAACTGTCTTGGGATCTTTAACATTTTGAGACAGTCTTCTACACTGTCTCGTGCACTGTCTACTGTCTGCCTTGAATGAAGCTACTTTCCTTTTAAACACAAATTTAAGTGCTTTTCTGAAATGATGCCCAAATTGCTAGTCTTCTCAACCAACGTGTTTTCTAATTCTGTTCTATTGCCTTTTTTTTTTTATAAAAACTTAATTGCATTCACAAGTATTCAAGATAGAAACACATTTTAAATTAAACTAAAAGTCAATTAAAATTGAGTTTTGACTAAAATATTGGGCATAGATTAAGCAAAAWTTTTTGAACCCATGCATCTTCTGTGGAAATTCAAACTAAGCAAAACACCTTGTTTTGCCTCCTTAAGGAAACACATATTTTGAAAACAAGGGGATTGAGTTTCCTGAAAATAAAATATTCTGGACAGCAAAACTTAATGAATTTAACTCAGGCAAAACATTAATCATGCTCATGCAGTCTTGTTTWCAGGTAGCTAGAAAACTTAAAGTAACAGTTGAACTTCAAAACCATCAAACCTGTGGAGGAGGAATAAGAGAGGTTACAAATTCAGAAAATCACACCTGACAAGTTTTATACAGATCTTGTAAGAACTCATATTGTCCTTTGGATGCATATACTTCATATATCATCAGCACTTCTTTCTTCATTTCTCCTTAGAAAGCTGTAGAGARCAATGAGGTCACCCCTCAACCTCCTTCTGTCCAAACTAGCCAAGCCTAAATTTCTCAGCTACTCCTCATAGGACATTCTTTCCAGGCCTTTCACCACTTTTGTTGAATTCCTATGGACACCTTCACATTCTTCTTAAGGGGTGGGGCCCTGCACCAGCACTCCAGGTGAGGTTGTGCCAATGCTGAATGCAGAGGGATGATCACTTCTTTTCATGCTGTATTTGATGCACCCCAGGATGTGGTTTTCCATCTTGGCTGCCAGAGCATGTATTTTCTATTACTGAATAAATATATGGAATGTTGCAATGAGCACAGAGCCATTTCATTCAAGTTCTTGTATACAGATTTTTTAAAAAATACATAAAATAATAAAATATTTTTCAAACAAAAAATACCTTATAAAATTATGAAACTCTTCATTGCCTGAAAAAAAAAAACAACAAATGGAACATAAAGACTAAATGACATGCATATAAATATATGTATGCATAAAGAAATATACATAGTTACAGGTACATATATACATTTACATGTATATATGTACATATATAACTACATATTTGTGTACATATAGATATGTAGCTAAGTAGGTGCAAAAAAAATCTCATTGCCAAGCCAGACAGAGAGGCTGCTTTTTATTAAATCTGTGTATTTTCTTCATTCACCTTCCTCTCTTGCATAAAATTTTGGAAAATAGTAAGAGCCCTTCACAAGAAGTATTCTGTACCATGAAGAGGCAGAGAGCCTTAGAGATGGATCTTTCTTGGCATTTTGCACCAAAATGTTTCAGAAAATAATGTACAGGACAGTGTGATGAATAAGTCCTTAAGTCTCAAATGAGATATTCTCTTGACCAATGCTGAATAGATTTGTCACCTAATATTCTTCTTATTGTAGCACTGAAATCAATATAAACACTTTTCTTTCCAAAAATGTCAAAATTTACCTGGAAAAAAAATTAGTTATCTTTAACTGGAAGTATTTTGTTTTAATTTTCCACATGCAGATCTGATTCTTCTGGATGAGTAAAACTGAGAACAAATGTGATTTTCTTATGTCAAGATTAAAAAAGCGATAAATCATAGAAACTCTGTGCAGCTGCAAAATATAAAAAYCTATTTTCAATACTATTTTGGATATTTTTGTCTTTGACAACACCGAATTGTGATTAGCCATACTTTTGAAGAGTGCCCCCAGCAAATGACCAGAGAAGGTTGGCAGCAAGAGCTTGAAATATTTGATAAATACCAGAGGTTCTTCCATTCAAGGATATGACTGGGGCAGATTGAGAAGTATTTTAGATTTTCAGAACAGAAAAGATTGATTAAAAAACAGTGTACTTTTTCAAAACACAAGTATTCAAGCCACAGTGTACATAAAAAGCTTAAATTAGGAGTTCTTCCAGTCTCCTATTYCTCCTACAGCTTTTTATTTCATCTTCTGAATACTAAGACAATAACAAGAAAAACTCACACAAACTTAGGGAAACATTCATTATAAGTGCACAAGCTTCCTTTCATGAAAGTTCTGTGTACTTTTCATTCTCACAAGAGATGGAGTTGTGTTATTGAGAGTAATACATCAAACCACACTAAATTTTTGAACACTTATTATTGCTGTTCCATGAAGGTGGACTAGGGTATGGAGAAAGAAAATTTGTACAGCACTATTTTTTTCCAATTCTCCATCTGGGAAAATCTTTGTCTTTTTTTCATTCCTGTRGTATTAGAGATGCGGCAAGTATGATTCCATCATTCTAAAGCAATGGAAAAGAAAGCTGCATTGGTTAACTTGCTTTGGTGGCTGATAATGGAAGACGTTTTCCCGTTTCTCAGTTTTGTGTTGAGGGTCTAGTCTTGGGAATATCATCACATCTATCTACTGATGCTCTGTARTTTGTAGTTTTATTTTGGTTTTTGGTGGGTTTTTTTTTAAACCTCTGTGTTAAAATATTTTATATTCCAGTATTTAGATTTAATATCAGCTTGGTTTCGAATTCTATGAGTTTTTACTGGATTTTTTTCAGATTATGAACCCACCTAGAAATAGCAAGACAATGAGAATTAGTCCTGCCATTTCATTATGATTTTTAAGATACTRTGACCAGAGAAATCTGTTGTTCTATGAGCTTTAGCTGCAACATTATTGCTCATGTTGACTATTTTACCACTCTGTTCCTGAGGGAAACACAATCATAATGTAGTTTCTTCCAAATCTGCTGTTATTTCAGCCTTGGACTTTTTTACAGGATAGGCTGACCAGTTAGGAAGATAAAAATTATTACTTCTCCTTCTTGAAAAAATATGACTCAGTGTGACAAGGGAAATGATAATTCGCATATGAAAAGTTACTTTTTTTGATTCATACCATGACTTTTGAAGACCAATGCTAAAACTATAAACCAATTAAGATGGGCATGAAAAACATTCTTTAATTTTCTGAAATATGTAATTCAAATATTTTTACTTATTTAATTTTAAATTTTATGTAAGAAATTAAGAATTTCTCAAGCTGTAATCAACATCAGAAACAAAGTGATTTATTTATGGAAGTGTGATACCTTTGATCATTTTCTGGGAAATCTAAGTTTATCATCCCTGTTGCTTTCTGAAAAGAGTGCTTTAAGATTTGCCATATTGCCTTGGTTGTGATAAAGATATTTTCTATGCTAAATGCTATTGATGAAAATAAGATAGAAATTTTATCACTGGAGTTTTCATAATGGTTTAGAAGAAAGACAGAAATTGGAACAATATCTTACAGTTTAGGGCTCTGTATGGGCTGATGGATACCAAGATGCAAGTTTCTGTTGTATTTAGGGCAAGGTAATTGAACTTGGCTTTACCTCTTTTTAAATAATCGACCTATTTTTATTTATCCTGACATTTATGCCCTTGCTACATTTTTGTGCAAGAAAACTAAAAAAACAAAGCATGGAACCGAAGAATCATTTGCGTTGGAAGTCCCTTAATTTCATGGAGTCCAGTTAACCCAGTGCTGCCAAGCCCACCTCTAAATCATGTCTCATAGCACCCCAACTACAGGTCCATTAAATACCCCTGGGGATGGTGGCTCAACCACCTCCCCAGGCAACCTGTTTCAAGGCTTGACAACCCTTTCCAGGAAGAAATTTTTTCTAGTATCCAATCTCAACCACCTGGAATTGAGCTCTTCCTAGTGCTTGTAAGCTAGGAGAGAAGACTGACCTCCACCTCACTACAATTTCCTTTCAGAAAATCACAGAATCATTTAGTTTGGGAAAGCTCTCTAAGATCATCAGATCTACCTTTGACTACCTACCTTTGACTGATCACCACCTTGTCAATGAGACCACAGCACTAAGGACCATGCCCAGCTGTTTTTTGAACAACTCCACAGATGGTGACTCCACCCCACCCTGGGCAGTTTGTTCCAATGCTTAACACCTCTTTTTGTGAAGAAATTCCTTCTGATGTTCAAGATGGACTTCCCCTGACCCAGCTTTAAATTTATGTCCTCTTGTTCTGTCATGAGTTAGGAGAAGAGGACGACCCTCTCCTGGCTGCAACCTCTTTTCAGGCAGTTGTGGAGAGTGATAAGGTTTTCCTTGAGTCTCCTTTTCTCCAGGTTAAGCAGCCCAGCTCCCTCAGGTGCTTGCCATAGGACTTACCCTCCAGGCTCTTCACCAGCTCTATTGCCCTTCTCTGGACCCACTGCAGCATCTCAAAGTCCTTCTTGAAGTGAGTGACCCAAAACTGGACACAGTATTTGAGGTGTGGCCTCACCAGGGCTGAGTACAGGGGAAGAATCAGTGCCCTGGTCCTGCTGGCCATGCTATTTCTCACACAAGCCAGGATATCACTGGCCTTCTTGGCCTCCTGGGCACACCCTGGCTCATGTTCAGTGCCTGGGAATCAGCACCCCCCAGTTCTTTTCTGCTGGGCCACTTCCCAGCCACTCTGTGCCAAACCTGTGGTATTGCATGGGGTTGTGACCCAATGGCAGGGCCTGGCACTTGGCTTTGTTGAACCCCATACAACCGGCCTTGGCCCCAAAACCTTTATATGTTTTTCATGGCACAGTAATGAAAAATTTATGAAGTTGGATTTTTTTAAAAACAAAAGAATATTCTGGTGGTAGAGACTGCCCTACTTACTTTTTTTTGTCCGCCTTGAGTGTTTAGCCAGATTTTTAAAGACATTTAGTTGTCTTAAGTCTGTTGTGTCTGTAGGGGACAGTTACTGCGTATTTTATAAACCTATTCTTAGATTTCTTCTCTCCTAAAGTAACAGACTCAGTTGGATAGCAATGAGCAATTATTCCTTCTCACTGAGTTTAGAAAAAAGGCTCTTGTCCAATTTCTGCAGTTGACAGACAATGTCCAATTCATGCTTTCTGCTGCTATTACAAGCATTCAAACTGGGTGCCTTTTTTTCAGGCAGATCGGTGTCATTAATTGTCACCTTGCACTGGTACATAACAAACTGTTACAGAAGGCACATAACAGAGGAGGAGATTTATTCTCCAGGTAAATTTCAAATCTGAGCCGACATCTAAGTCTTTAGGATTGTTCATTCTTGGCACGCATATCTGACAAACTACTCAGATCACTACTAACATAAAACCAGCTTTCCTTAATTTCTAAGCATGAATCATTATTAAAAAGAAACTTGAATTATTTATTAGCAATGAAAACTCTAGAAACCCCTTTGTGTGGTAAGTTGTRTATGCAAGTGATTATTTAGTCAGGATTGGTAAAATCACTTATCCTTGCAATTAAAGATAYTTTGACTGAATTTGGGCAGAGGTAAATGAGCAGCATGTGAATTTGAACTTAAAAAAAMCTCTTAGGTTCTATGTCCATGAACTAAACATGCCTGGGACTCTTAAATAGCGCTAAAGCCAACTGGACAGAAAAATCTTTCCCTGCAAGACAGGGTGACCAGGCCTAAAATACCCATTTGCTTACATGTCTCTGCTTCAGAATACTCCAGCCTGTGATGGAAAATGTGTTTGGAGAGACTGTTGGTCAGACCATTCTGACAATTAAGAATTGCAAATCATCTCCTTTCATTAGCTTAAAACACTCCCCCACAGTGCTTAATTGGAAACAAAGATACAATTAAAAATCCAAATCAATTCAGTAGAAGTGACTTTGATTCTTACTTTTTATTATTTTAACTGGTTGACTTTTTAGTCAGATAATCATGCTTTAACATTTCTGGCTTTATGCCTTTTGCAATTTGTTTTTTTTTTTGTTTGTTTTTTTTTTTTTTTTTTTTTTTTTTTTTTTTGTCTTAAACAAATTTGAAGAAAGCATTACAGAATAAAAAGAAATCTTGTAGCTTTTCCCCCTCATTTTAGGTCTTGCAGTGAGTCCTAAGGTGGGTCTGCAAAAACTTTTCTGTTTCAATTAAAAGATAAAATGAAAAGGAATTAAACAAATYCTCTAAAGCAGCAGTTATACAAATCCCACTGTGTCTCCAATTCCAGACTGTAAGTCTCCTTGCTACTCTTGGTTTTGGTACTTATTTAACTCAATGTWACTGATTTTGATGGATCTTTCTTTTCAATTATTTTCTGCTGTTTCAAAAATTAACTCTTTTTTCAAGCACTACTTTTTTAGTGTCCACCTTGTTCCCACTTTTTCACCTTTTCCCTTCTAGCTTCATGTCAAGGTCAATTTGCCTCACCAGCTGATCTATTCCTTTTCATCAGATTCCACTCTATCATTGTTTGCTCAGCTACTTTCTTCACTCACAAATCAGATYTTCCTGTCAGTCCCACTATCGCCCTTGTCAGATTCTTCTTTTGAATTGAATGCCCCTTTTCAGGCAAAGTTTCCAGTCCTCCCTGTACTTTCTTCATGTCTAAGTTCTTCCTTCCCCTTCCCTAGTTTCCCAGTCTTAGTATCAGCAAATTCAACCTGTGAATTCCCTTCTCAACTTTTTTTTTTTTTTTTTTTNTTTTTTTTTTTTTTCCGTTTCCACTGCATTTGAAGCAGATTTTGTCTCTGCCACAAATTTAGCCTGCTTGATGCCACCACTGTCATAGAGGAAAGACCAGCCTTGATTTCATTGATAGTACAATTTTGGAAAAAAAGACAAAAGGAAAGTTTTGAAGTTGTGCCCATGTTTAACAGGAAGCAAGGTTGCTTACCTGACTGTAAGGGTACAGAGAGAATTTAGACATAACAAGGAGAACCAGAGAAGAATGCATTCTTCAGAAATGTTAAGGAAAAAAAAWGACCTTTCTACTACATAAGCATACTCAAAACTATGTAACTGGGCATAGTTACAGATTSGCAGTGGGAAAATTAAAAAGAAAAGTATTGTAAGTCACTAAAAGTGCAATTTTTTAGCTAGTGAAACCCCTTCAGAACCAAACTTGATTGATGATCTCACAAGAGAAAATGTAAACAAAAAGGTGTAAATTTTTGGGAATCAATGTATATTTTTCTCTTTCACAAATATTTGAATCATTTCATTAACAAATAAATAATTGAATTTTACTTCGTTCTGCACTCTGAGTATAATACACTGAGTATAATAACCCAATTCTGGCAAGAATGAAGCTTGTCACCATTAATGACAGGTCCAGAAAGCCTTAATTACAGAGGACAATGCCAACACTAGTGAATATCTGATAGCAGAAAATATTAAGCTCCTTTCAAGAKATACATCTCTATTCAGGAATTATTCAGGACACACAGTCTTATTTGAWAAGTATTCAAGAAAGAAACTTTTACTCAGTTTTAATAAATATGTGAAATTTGATATCTCAATAAAGGCATTCTGTTAAACTTGAAATGTCATATACATTTAAAATCAGCATGATGTTAGTAAAATAGTGTGCAAGACAGTGGAAAATGAAATAACTTTCACCCCCTGCAGAGATTAAATTTACAGGAAATATTGAAAAAATACAATAAACACAGGCTTGACCTGTATGTAGAAGCAATTGGAGCAGAAATTAAACAAGATGCTGGCTTTGCTCCTGATAGTTCTACTATCCATTGTTCTTGATGCATACAATATTTTTACATGCAATATGGAGGAAGAAAGCAGGAAGTGAATTGGTTACTGTAATATATGTATCATGATGTACTTTAAAAAATAGGAGAAACAGRTGTTTCTTGTGCAGGTATAAAAATCAGAAGAATAATAAAACTATCAAAGAATGTGTAAGRAAGTGTAGATTAAAGAGTGCAGTCTTGTCATTACAACATATGTTCTGAATTTCCATGAAATAGGATGGTTTAACATTGGGCACGTTCTTGTGAAAACAAGGAGATTGAAAAGAYCTGCAAAAGAAATGTTCTTTTTATGTTCTGAAAGGTAGGACCTGCAGAAGGGGATGAATGCAGCGTTAATGTGCTGTAGGAGTTGCAGATCTGGATGATGCACTGGCATCCATTATCCCATTCTCTGCAACTGAAAGTCAAAAGTCAAGACCTTTTGACTGAAGGTCATTATGACCAAGATGCAGCTCTTAACACTTCTTGGAATTTGTTCTGGTAGAAACAGTGCCAGTTCTGTTAAATATCAGGCTATTTGGATTAACATTCAAGAAAAAGGACTTCTTTCAAATGTCTTATTTTTTTCCAGACTTTTTGGGTAGGATTAATTTCAGTTGCAGATAGAATGACCGGTCCCTGATTATTGTGCCTAAAAATTTGTCCTTATGCACGTCTGTGCTAACTAGACACAATATAGCTCTCTAGAATAAAATTACTTAACAGGTAATGGGTATTGGAATAAAAACTGAATCTCAGTAGCATATGCACATCAGACTGTAATTTTTCWTTTTATTGTCATCATACACCACTTAGGAAGTGGCAGCAAAATCCGAGCTTCTAACTAATGTCAGTGAATAACTGTAACTGTGGTGTGCAATTTATAGCAATGTCTATAGACACAGAAAAATAATATATGCATACATTGCAAGAAAGACTGAGAAAAATATGAGCTAAAAATGTATGAAATAGAATGGTTTGTTATGTATGAACCATTTGATATTCAGTCTTCTTTTACACACTTCTATATGAATGCAAGTGATTATCTTCAAATTATGACACTATCAGAAAAAATGAAGAAAAATAAGAMCCCACSTTAACACTTGAAGACAGCCAGCATATTATTTTCTTTCATGACTTTGCAATAGCTTCATCAACATGAATTATAATCCCATTTATGAAAGCCAAGTACAGCAGCAGTCAGACAATCACCAGAACTGCACATTCCCCTGACAGACACTGGATCTGATAGACTTGGAAGAACTTTAGAAACATTTTGGTCCTGATACATGTTCATTTGGATAATCATCTGGATGAAACATCTCTTTGTTTCAATTTCAAGTTGTCATTCAAAGAAATTGATTTGTCCACAGGCAAAGAGCAAGCCTAATTATAAACTGATCATGTCAAAGAGCAGGAATATCTATGATGCCCCTAAATACTGGTAAGCAGAGATGGGCCATGCAATGTTAAGGTGACAACTCAAACCAATTTTGATTGACACCAGAGTGGAAGACARCTGCAGGGGGATTTTTCCTTGTCTATACTGATGGGTATATACCATATTCCCAGATATACAAGAGTATCCAAGACAGGAGGTCAATAGGTACCACACAGAGCTTACAGGAAGTCACCATTCTTCTCAATTGAGTAGCTAAGTAGGACACCTGACAGTGCCTACAACAGTCCTTACTAAATATATGCAGTCAACAGAATCATAYATGTGTCAACATTTAGTAGATGAGTGCTTTTGCTCTGCTGCAGACAAGAGGTTCCACAATTGAGATGCACAGAATATCAGAAAGGTCTTAGGAACTTGTTTATTCCCCAAGGGAATTCACCCCTTACCCTCATTTCTGCCATGAAGTGTGGTTCTACATGCCAGGAATTTTCTGCAGTGTTGTGCAAAAGGCCTCCCACTGTAGCTTGCTGGTCTATGCATCAAGGCCTCGATTTTAAAAGAACATGAGGAATGTGGAAATCCATAATCAGTTTTGTTCAGTTCTGAGATCCATTCAGAATCCATGTCCCATCAGCTCCATCACCATTCTTTCTAACTGTAGCAGGCTGCTTGGAAAATTTAAGGTGCTGCTTATGAAATTACCAATATTCACTCATGAAATGGCAGAGAGTGAGTGTACAAGCACATGTACTAGGATTAAAAAAAAAAAAAATTAGAAAAGGGAAAAAACCCCAAACAACCACAAAACCACCTAGCAACAAATTGCAGGGAAACAAYAGATCTGGAGCAGATATGAAAGCACGTATAAATGTAAAGCATGTATCATGTTCAGGTTCAAATGGATGAATCACCAAGAGGATTGCTTAAAAGCACTGAGTCTGGTATCTTTGTTCAGGAATTTTGAGAGCTGAAAGCTCCTGCTGCTAGAGATGTCTGGCAGAAAAGTACATCCTGGCATCAGGGTATGAGAACAGCCACACTGGTTGCAAAAACTTTAAAAAATTAAGAAGATTCTATTAATCTAAAATATTTTCAATCCAAARCTGCTCTATTTGTCAAGAATTTTCCGTTTTCTGAGCTATTATTTCACTTTATTAAACCCCAGATATGGTCATAAGAATGTGTTTACTCAAGTTAGTATTTCCTTCTTATCTAGGTACTTTACTTCTGCATATGCTGACACTTCATTTCTTCTTATTACATTGATTGGCCATCATGATCTTTCCCTAGTGTCTCTGTAAGTCTGGAAGAGAATAAAAAAAATCTCATGCATGGAGAAGAAATGCTTCAAGAAGCTATTTTCTCATCTGGGTTCTTGAACAACCAGCTAAATCAACAGGAATTAGGAACATTACTAGGCAATGGAATTTGGAGATTAGTATTGGTAAATTGTTTGAACAGTACTTAAAATATATTTAGCCTGTACCAAACGTTTCCAATAAATTCACAGGTYGGGTGTGTTGTGCTGAAAATGCAGGAATTACATGTGTCAGGGAAGAGACCTGTGGACGTGGGAAGTTAGAAGTTACACACACGGTGCTGGGCTTCTTTGTAGATGAATGCATCTTCCAACTGAATAACTTCATTTTATTATTTTTGCTCTGTTACAAGGCCTTGTTTTGGAAATTCGTTCATCTACCTGCAATGCCTGCATTTTATTCAGAAATTGCTTTAAAAACATTGGCCTGTAGCCAAGGCTCCAAGGCAGCTTTACTATTCAGASTATCTTCATTAAGGATTGTACAGTGCCTTAAACGCTCAGGAGCTCTGGGCAAAACTGAACCCATCATCTGGGATGATTTCAACGATCTGAAGTTCTGAGTGTTTTGTCTACTTATCTGTCTTCTTAATTTGTAAAATTTTTGTGGTGTGAGTGGACTCCTGTCCCCGTCACAAGCCTGGCCCAGACAGGAGACATGGCTGGGGCTATTCATGCTCCTCCTGGGCAACCAGCCCCCAGCAGCCTGCTCTGATTGCTTCTGTGCACAGGAGCACAGCAGCAAGCACAAAGGTACCTTAGCACTGTCCAGTTCTAAGTTTTGAAAGCCTATATTCACCAAGAAAAAGCGAATAAACAAACCACAGACAAAAGAACCGACCAACAAGCCAGAAACCCCACCTCAAAACAAACCAAATTATAGCAGTTTTTGAACCTGAAAAGCTATGGAAATTGTATTCCTTGTATTGAATTTGTACTGTAGTGGGGTTTATATCCACTTTCATTCAGAATTGAAACAAATCGAAGAAGCTTTACCTAAATTTATTAGTTTTTTCAGAAAGGTATATAATTTGCTTAATGTACATGTGTATTCCCAGAAGCCAAGTTATACATAGATTTACACAATTACCTGGATTAAATATTAGAAATCCCTTTTGCCCTGAGAATTTTCCTCCAGATGCTCTGACATAATTACATTCAGTTGAAAGTATCTGTAGYTGTACTGTTGGATAAATTGGTTTATTACCTACGTTGAAATCATTGAATATTATTTCTGTTTCTTCCTCTTTGTGAATCCTTAATTTTATATTCCTTCCTGCCAGAAACAAATTGAAATAGATGTGCTGAACACATGGATATGAAGCAGTCTGCCCAGTAATAATTGCTTCATGACAGTTTTGAATTCTTCCAGTTCTTCCCCCTTTGGGATACTTTAGTGGTTTGGATAGCATTAGTAAGAGAGAGACAAAGTACTGTCTCGAGCTAGATATTATTAGTGCCGACTTKATAAAATCTAAACATCTTTGAAACAATTGTTCTCTGAATAATTAAGTGGATTCTGAAAACCTCCAAACATTACTGATTTTTACTACACTTCACATTTTTCAAAAGATCACAAAAGAATTCCAGTCTTGAAAAGAAATCATCTTTGTACTGACACTGGAAATATTTCAAGAGCAGAAGATACTCCAGGCAACAGTTCTTTCTAAACACTATTTCTCAATATTGTCCATTCATAAATAAATRCATAAAATAAAAGTGTATATAAATAAAAGCTTTCAGAAAGTAACCTTTCATCTTTTCTTTACATTTAAAAAAATAGTATAGTCAGGAAATTCTCTTGTTTAGATCTCAATGCAAAACAAAATGCAAACAATCTCTAAATAAGTAAATAAACAAATACCAGCTGTTAATATGTCTTATGCATCAGCTAGACATTGCTGTGCAAAAAGGAATAAATTTGGCAAGCAACTACAAAAGAGATGTAATGCAGAAAAGTTTTTTAAAAACTCTTGAAAAAAAAAGTCTTCCTGTTTCATTAAGCAAGCTTTGCTAAAACTTCAACACTTTAACATTTTGTGTTTGGAGACAGCCAGTGCTTCACTGACCTTGTAAATCCAGTCTTGGCRTCGCTGGTAGACTCAAAAGTGGATATAATCCATCTTATGGCAGACTTAGTGGCACATGCTTGGCTTTCCCTTTCTTTCTGWGGATGCAGAGGGACCATGGGCTAGGATTTCTGGTTTTCAGTCTCCTGAGTGTCACACAAACATGATTGGGCAGTACATCCTTGAACAGCTCTACTACTTCTTTAGGGGGACAGCATTGTAGGGGGTAGCCATTATTAAACCAAGTAAGGTGAACATGAGCAAACTAGGTTATCATGCTAACCTAGCACCTTCCCAATACGTGGTATCCTTAATATTAACCTTGATTCTATAGCCATTTATTTTTTTTTTTTCTTTTTTTTTCATTTTTTCTTCTTTTTAATAAAGAAGATTGTTTCTTTCTCCTTCAAAATATCAGGAAATATGACTGGGAACTCTAAAATAATTAATTACATATTAGCATAATGAGTCTTCTTAAGCCAAATGATCACCTCTAGTTGCTTTTCAATTTGAGCCAAATGTTTCAGAAAACCTCAACTACATTATAAATCACAGTTATGCTGGGACCTCAGTGTACTGGAAAAGATATTTAAAAAGTAATAATAAATTACATGCCTTCTGTTATACAAGCTGAAAATGTTGTCTAGGAGATTTGGGTAGCTGTGTTTTCTTCCTCCATATTCACTTCACGGGGCAGAAATGCTGAGCACGGCCTAGCTGTAATTTTAATACTGTTATTGAGCATTTAGACCATGAGCTATTTTAAGATGCTCCTTTAAAAATAGACAGAAAGGTGTAGGACACAATAGTCATGGAGGAAGGCTTCTCATATTTAATAATCTGTTTCTCAGGTTCTTATCACCAATAAAGAACCAGCAGAAATCACCTGCACTCCCARAGGTACAATATGTTTCCAGGGAAAGTATTTGCACAGAGGAACACTTTGAAAAATGTCATCTGAATACAAAGCATGGGGAAGAGACAAGGTACAGAATTTCTAGTTTCTAGGTTGTGCTTGGGGACTTGGACAGTGCTGAGTGTAGTGCTTCAGGTAAGTGTCTGCCAGCATTCAGCTAGTAAAGCCCTATTTTCAGGAATTTATCTCTTTAGAACTTAACAATTCGTTTCGATACAAAAGTGCTCCTGACAAAACTGTGTCATGATAAGAAATCGCTCTTTGAAAGATGATTTTGTCACTTGAAAATTATAAAAGTTCAACAACATATGGCAAACTGAGTAAATGTAAGAAATTTATGGTACAAAATAAATACTAAAAATGTACTTGCAGTTTTAAAAAGAAAATTATTTCAAAATACTCTAAGAACTAAAAATCACTCTTATGAGTCTGGTCAAGACAAGTTCACCAGTTCAGGCTATTGTGCTCGTAAGCATTTATATTTGATTCCTTATCATTAGAGAGTTTTCAGTTGGAGAGATAATGTGGAAGTCTGGCTAATGAGTATTAATTCCAGTTCAAGAGGATTTCAATCTGCACATAGATTATTAAATCTACAGCTAAAAGGATTCCATTTTGATCATTTAGTCTGATTTTGTGCATGATGCAAACCACTGAATTTTATTGTATCCATACACAGCCTAGATGCGTCATCTGAAAATATGCTTGGGAATGTATAATTATTTATGTCTGTGTGTCTCCATTTTCTCATATAAAACTCCTTTTCATGTCAGACAAAAATCTGAATGAGACTGACTGAGTGTCTCTGTTGTGCTATTTTGCAGTTTAAATGTAAAACAAAATGTAGCTTTAAATAACAGTCAAAATAGAATGCATTTATAATACTTGAATTTTCTGTGTGCCCAATTAAATAAAAAAATCTCTTTTACTGATRGATTTTTAAAGAATACTGAGGTTGCAATTCACTTAATATAGAATAAAAGAATAGTCTTTTTCACATTTAGAATTAAATCAGTCCTTAAAATCACAATTTTATAACAATGCCTGATCATACTTCCTTTGGATTTTTATTTATATATGGTGTAAAATATTTTAGWTATTTCACTGATTATTTATAAATCAGACCACCTGTGTAGAGGAAAAACTCCTTTATTTATGCTCCCACAGTCCATATGCAGAGAAAGCCACTAAAAATAGTTTGCATCTGGTGAGTTGATCACTGAGACAATAAAAGGTTTAAACAGAAGGATATCTCTCTGCTTTCATTAACATCTAGCAATTTTGTTCACTGTGTACACCATTTGATATTTTCAAACWTTATGAATGCCACACCTTTCTTTGTTTGCTCTGGAAGACTGATTACATCATTACTAAATTTGTGATAGTTAATGTGTCCTGGAAAGCAAAAACATCCCTGGGAATGCAGAAAATGTTCACAATTTGTTTAAAATAGTTTATCTTACAGATCGGGTTTTTCCCAAGGAAAATATTTTTAAAATAATTTAGTACTTAATTTTGTAAGTTATAATAATATTTTTAAGATATTTTTCTATCAACCAAAAATTGTAATGGGATGTAATTCTTGATTATGTTTTTTCTTTTTAAATTGAGATTGATTTTTTTTTTTGGTTTATTTTGTTCGCAACAACTTTCTGCTTGATATCAGCATGAGTAAAACTTTACTTGTAGAAGTCTACATAGCCTTAGTTTATCTCAATCCTTTATTTTTTAATAGGAAAATGTAAGGTTTGAACTAAGGAAGAAGTTCCCATGGAAAAGACTGGGATTGATTAAGCAAGAGGCATGATATTATTTACATGTATTTATATGCATTTACAGCACATTCATCTGTCTTTAATCTCACYGAAAGATATGTCATACTGCAAGCCAGATCTAGACTGAATAATTTGAAGAGAAGCTTGAGGAATGCAAAGACCACAGCATGGGATGATTGGATCCTGTGGCAGGTGCACAGTTCAGTGACAATATCAGCATGCATTTGCCTAAACAGGCTATTGAAATCATCTTTTTGCTATGCATAAAGTGAGGAATTACAGTGGTTTTCTCAAATGGATAGGCATCTTTTTACAGGATTGTTTTCTCTTGCCCATTTCATGAAATAGAGTCAGTGCAAGACTCTGTAAGCTCCTGCTCAGAGAGCGTCCYGCCAGCTGCCTGCATGTGCCCCCAATGCCAGCAGGAATTCCCTGGGTCTGCCTTTAAAACCACCTGCCTCTGTTCTCAAACCACAGCCGGTAATGCAGCAGGAGCAGGCTGAGATGGCTGCGTGCACCAGGGGGAATGGAAGGAGATTTCTGCCGTGTGTAGAGTGCTGCACCAGCTGCTCCTCCAAACTGTTTGCCTGTTTCTTATTCAGAGGTTTGAGAGGAGCAAGAACCTTTCGCAGTTTTAGTCAAACCCCTGGAAAGTGGACAAAGTCTTGGGGTATTCCTTGGAAGATGGGGGTACTGAGGAAGTTACACAAATCAAGAACTAATTCCAGACACTTTCTRCTGAGGTTTAACCACGTTCCCTATTCCAAGCCTTGACAGTCCTGGCTGGCCTCACCTATGGTTCCCACCCATGCSTTCTTGGCCCAAGAGCCCCACAGCAGCTCAGTTCCGTGCACCTGGACCTTCCCTGGGCTATCTTGTGGATACAATAATCTCTAGTCCTGTCCTCTGAATGGCCCCCCCAAGAGCCAAAGAAGCCTCTTCTTCAGTCTGTTTCTGGCCCCACTTCCTGCTCTTGTTCCTGACTGGACCTGGATCTGATTCAATACCTCAACTTGCCTCGTTATRATTGAGCAGTCCTCAGAAACTGGTTCTGTCACCAATGTAGGACTTCTCATCCCAGCAGCACAATGGCTTGTGCTTGGGTCATCCTCAGGGCCCAGAGAGACACAGCATCAACCCCTGGAATAATTAATCCCACCTTTCACCCTTCTGCAGCTCTGCTCCTAAAATCAGAGTTGTTTATTGATATCTTTCTTGACAAAGTTAGGAGACACCATCTTGTACTGATGTCTGGGAGGGTGTTGCAATTTGATACTTGTCTCCCTGCTGCACAGATGGAGAATCTCTTCTTCCCCCTAATTCCCTGCTGACTGTGGAAACTGCTGGAGCATGACCGGAGTGTGCTGAGCATGTCCCGGAACTCCTCCTGTGTGGAAGAGAATCATGACATGATCTAACTCATCCATGAGACTTGAAAGAAAAAGAGGGGGCACACAGTAGGAGGGYGCCCCACAAGGGAAGAGATGTCATRATTGCCACTTTAGTTTACATGACATTCCCAGACTTATAGTTTTATTGACTTACTAAAAACCTACAGCCTGCATATTCAGCATTTTAATTCATCTGCTTATTCTGCTGAACTATTTTTGGAGAATTTCCTTCATTGTTTAACTTACATGAGCTTTTGAATGCAGTCATTGATTCTGTTCCAATTCTGTCTCTTTAGTAATGTAATTATTTCCATCTTTTYATGCCAAATATCTAGTTTGTTAGTTAGTTCGTTTAGTCTTGGTCTTCTGACATTTGATGATACTAGTTCAGTTGTCTACTTTTCTTAATGTTTCCATTGCTTTACGTTAAGGTATGGCCAAATTTGCAATATTTAAATATATGTATATAATTGGTGAAATTAAAAAAAAAACCCAAACCCTAACTTTGCTAAACCTAACTTCCCCAAATCAAATGTTTTAGAGTGAACAAGTAATTATTTTAACACTACACAAGAGAAGATCCAGGTAATTATTTCACTTTTTATAAGATGYAGGCTTTTTTCACGGTAGAGTGAACTTTTTTTTTTTCTTTAGGAGCCAGGCAGTCTTATTCTTCACCTTACACATATGCTGAATTTCTTCACAGCTTCCATTCRGATTGCCTCGACAAAGAAAGATTTAATTGCCCTGAGAAGATACCTTGTTTCAGGACTATCTGTACTGCTAGAAACAGATATAATTTGAAGCAGGTTCTGCCTTCTCCGTTCTGAACAATCAATCAAACCTATGCCATGACCTCTAATTTCTCCATAAAATCAGAAATCCTTGGTGTCAGACAGAAAAGCAAACCTGTGGTAGTCTGTAAAGCAGTYGTCTCATTATTCAGCTGACATTTTCTGGAAGAAGACTATTTAAAAACAAAAGCAGGGCACAAAGAGCTATCATGCTTTAAACTGCCTCATATCCAGGCTTTACTTCACTGGAATGATTCCCTACTAATTCCCAAGTAATGACAGTTTTGCTGAGGTAGGCACATCAACTCAAAAAAATATGCTGGGTAACAAACGCAAAAGTTTGGYGATGTGAATTATTTTTTTCATTTTGTCTGGTGTACATTTGTACACTTTTGGATACAGGATTCTGCTAAAACTTTCTCTGCTGCACTGGTTGTGGGATCTGAGTCTGATCTTCTTTCTTTTCACCTCAATGATGGAAAAGGTGAATATGTCGTCTAGCAAGGTYAGTTATCATCTCCCCTTCTTTTGCCATGTGCTGATGCTTCACAGAGGAGTGTGATGGAGAAGGTGGTCTTGGTCTGTTGAAACAGCATATCTCCTCGGTTCCCAAGGCTCACCCATGCATGGAAAAAGCATTTTTAGCATTTTGACATGCCTTTTCACTGACAATGGTACAGCTCAACTTAAGTGCAAACTTATAGTGTCTTTAACTTACAGTCCACATAGAATTACTTTAAATAGAGGTCACCTTTCTCTCCTCTCTTTGCTTTTCAACCCTCATCCATTATTTACTCAATTCTTTCTCTCTTGGATCAATAACTTCAGGCTAAAAACTTAAACTGTGAGAGTTCAGCTGTTTCTCATCCATCTGTATTCCTGTTTCACTTTGAAGAGCTGTGTTGTGACTAAAATCCTGTTTTGAAAACACATCCAAATTATCAAATAGAAGAAATAGAAGTTCAGTTTCTTTGTTTATATTTAGATTAATTAAGCAAGGTAACAAAAATKGGCATTCAGAAAAAAAAGAGCAGGCATGGCTTATGTAATTTTAAGAAGAAAGTCTTGAAGCCGTATAGGTTTTCTTTTTTTTTTTTTTTGGCTTCCCAAATGCCCACTCTACCAATCTGCAAAACAAAGAAATAATCTTTTTGCCTCAATATTTCTTTTTCCCACATGTTATCTTTAGAATAATGTAATGTTATTACATTATTCGCATTGCTGCTAGCCTGGAGACTGATATCTTGCTTTTGTCAGTGTCTGCTTTCATCCAGTCAGTCAACCACAGCCAATCAAGCCAACGGTCAGTCTTGCTAGGCTGTGGGAGCATGGGGTGATGAGCATTTATTTTCTGTTCAGGGATGGATGCTTGGGAGCCAAACAGAAGCAGCACTATTCATGTGTTGCTGAATTGGAGCGGTGAATCTGCGTGAAACCCACATATTGATATGAATGCTGCAAGGCCAGCTTTCCTAGGGAGAGGTGAAACTGCTGCAGATATCATGTTTGTTCTTTGAATCACCCAGTGGCTGTCTCTGAACTTAAAGAAGACACATATTTTGATGTTTRACTATTTCTGTTTAGTGACTTCAGATCAGAGATCTTGTACTTGTGGGATGCACTGAGACACAAGATTTCCTATGGCGTTTCATAACACCAAACACATGGAGTGGAGAGATGCAGATCAGTAAGCACCACAGAAATTATCACTGACATCATCTTGCCTGAAAGAAATTGAAATGCTCTGCCAGAAAGAAGTGTCTCTGAAATAAACATCAGAAAGCAAAAAATTCTGTTACAAAAAACTGCTTTTTAAAACTTCGTAATCTGACTAGAAAACGCATTTCTAAGACATTGGAAAACTGATCTTTTCAGTCCTATGCCTYTATTACATTTTCAGCACAGTGTCTGAGCTAAAACTTGTGGAAGCAAAATTAAACCTACAGAAGAAGAGAAAGCAGCAACTGAAGAGAACCTCTGTGTTACATTTTTGTTTATAAGGTGACAAGCTGTGCTTTGCTTTACAGTGAAGGAATGGACACAAGGACATCTACTTTACTGCTCCACACTTCCTTTTTTGTCAGTAACCCASTCTTTGATGTGGGATTGAGTCAGATATCAACAGCCAGGTTTACATTTTCTCAGTCTTTTTCTGGGTGCTTTACAATGTTAAGATTAGCCGACAGCTTCTTTTCCAAATTATAACAGCATGGTCCTTCTTCCTCTTGCCAATACATACCAGATCCCACTGTGGAGTTGTTCTAAAAGTGAGCTCAAGGTGCAGTAAAACCAACTCATAAAGAACAATCACAGCACTGATCACTCACCTTTGGGGACAGGTTCACAAGGGGAATCCTAAATGTGCCACTACATGGCAACAGATGTGTTTAAAATCTCCTACATGCAGACAGGATATGACTGTAAAAAGTTCTCCCTTACATAGTTTTAAATTGTAGAAATATGTCAGGAAATTTTCTTTTCAGCAAGACTTAAGAACTAATTATGTATCAGTATTTTGGGGATTAAGATAATCTACAGACCATGTTTGTTCTAACAGAGAGTGGAATTCTAGGTAGACTGACCTGAAAAAACTACTAAGTTACTTGAACATCTTGATAATGGAAATTGGTTTAGTTCAAATTTATTTTCCATAAAGGAGTGATTTTTTTCCTGCTACTTCCATTTTTGAAACAGCACCCAGACAAACAGTGGAATAATGAATGGCTACAGTGAAATTGGACCATATATCAGGGGAATCTGTAGGATTAAAAAAAAAAAAAAAATGAAAAGCATTTAATTTTTTTAATGACCCTAACTGGTAACATTCTTCCTCAACCCAAGTTCACACATTACTTTCAGGAGTTTCAGTTCAAATTCATCTCTGTCTTCCATATGATAGTTTTGTATAAACCAGAATTGTTGATTATAAATCTCCTACAGCAAAAGGGAAAAAAAGAGTATAAAGGAATCATGGGTAAACTGTTTCAAAGGACAGTAATTTATATAGGACATCTGACTCATAGGAAGGAAACTAGTACTAATCAGATGAAAATTCAGAGAATGAAGAATTTGCTTACATTTACACAGCCTGATTTATGGAACTTTAGCCTTATTTTAATTTTCTATTGATTGCAAAGCCTTTGCATAGGTTAATGATGAAGGTTAAAACTCCTTCAATAGTGAAAAGGATTGAAAAGATGGATTTCTTCATTTAAAACAGACATTATTGGCAATGCTGATTCCAACACCCTAGAGCCTTGAAGTTATAATGAAAATGTCTTATAATGAACATGGATTTAGAAGCTATTGCCCGGAAAGTAATAGGAATAGATCTAATGAAGGTTACTGTGGTTGTCTCCACCTCAGACCTTATGTTTAGTGTCTGTATGGAAAATAAACCCAAGCCTTTTAGACAACTAATACTTGCTATTTTAGCAACATAGTTTTAGCACATATGCTCTTTATTCGAAAACTGACCCACAAGTAAAAAAAGTGGATATTAGTTATTTCAATAAATAATGTTATTGCTTTTCGATTCTTAAGAATGTGAAACAAATGGAAATGTTTTGGTTTGTGACACCATTTGTTTGTGTTACATTAACTCATAAAAGCTKTGTTTTCTCAATGGAAATACTGAGTTCATTAATGTATAATGTGAAACAAATGCCATGCCACTGTCAGCTTTGAAATAAAACTTTCAGATACTGGACTACAGACTTAATGTCTGCTGCTCTTTTAGTTAAAATGACTTGCCAGACTTATGTTAAGATCACTGGTTACACTCTGTTCATTGTGTATACAGATTTCATAAAATATGTGCAGTTAAACATGATATGTTAGATTCATTTCCTAACGTATTTTTAGCCATGCAGAATTTTCTTAGCTAATGCCATTAGGCAAGTTTCTTAAYTGCTTTCTAACAATAACAGTAATACTTTTCCTTTGTTTGTGTGTGAGATGATTACTTGCATCTTGATATACCCTGTACAGTTAAAATTGTTATTTGTGTTGGTTTGTGTATTAATACAATAATTGTTTGGATGTACAAAGTAAAAAAAAGGAGGATTTTAGATCTAATTATCTCCTCCAAGTAAGTGCCTAAAACATAGTACAGAAAATTTCTTTATAGCAGTATTTATGCAGTTGGCTTGGCTTCTAAGTGTGTATGATCTCCCTGTTCCTCAACAGCTTGTGGCATACAGCTCAGGTTCAGCTTTTTGGTACTCACTCAGAGTTCTCCTTGGGATCTGACACAGATTGCAGGGGCTGCTTTTGTTAGGAACAACCATGAAAACTCAAATGACTGCATTTCACAGAAATTAAAGAAATGGCTGACCAGTTTCAGGTGTGAGACTTAGGAAGATATTGAGAATTTTCTGCTGGGTTTCGTATCACAGTACAGATATGATACTAAACAACACTCCACATTTCATTGTCTGTGACTTGTCTACATTGTCAAGTAACTTAGCTTGTGAACTGTCTCATGGTTTCAGCTCTTCTTACCCACATTGCATGGACTTTTGTTCTCTCCATGGCTGAGCATTAGGGAAAATTATCTTGGYCACTCCAAAATAAACTTCAGGTTCTGTGGGTAATTCATTCCAAGGAATGCTTCCAAAAGGCAACACAAACCAGACGGTTGAAGGCTTGGGCTTCTCTGCCCTACAGAGTCCCTCAACAGCAGGCKTTTTATTTTCAAAACACTTTCCCATGCCTGGATATCATATCCCAGAGCTTGCAGTGCATTCCTTCAGTTCCATGTTATAAAAACACCACCTGGTGGGTTGCAGCACAGCCCTCGTATTTATTTCGGACACATTGAACTAAAAACAAACAAACAAAATGGTAACTGGATCTCTGAGCCTAGGAGATCACTGTGTGTGGCTTGAAAGAGGTGCAAGGCATTGTACTCTGTAGAGGAGATTTGTTTTGCAGTTTCTTCTAGGTACTGCTGACCCTGAGCACAGCAGGCATGAGCCACTCAGCATCACTTTGCCTGAAGGATCTCCTTCTGGGACACACATTTAACTGTGTAAATGCAGCTGCAATGACGCTTTCTGTACTTTGACAGGAAACACTTTCATGAAGTTCTGGCTTCTCATAAATGTTTGCACACATCAGATATTGACTATTTTCATGGCAGTGTGCAGCCCTTGATCATGCTCTTCAACACCAGATATTGAAACCAAAATTGATTAAAAACAAGGATTTAAGTTTAAAAGTGAAAATATATTACTACAAGGGAAAAAATATGAATGTGATCAATATTTCCCTTTTAAAAAATATTTATTTTTTGTTTTCCTACCTAGAATATCTAAAATGTAGCCCATTTGCCACAGCGACATGATTCAACATTTAGTTTTAGCTTTCCATCAAAGATTTAAAGCATAATGGTAGGGGACATGTTGGCAAACATTATCTGGTCACTCAGTATTGAACTTGTTATGTAACTAACTGTAGGGTTTTTTTTAAAATTCAGACCAAATATCTACATCTGAGTACTCCCTCTTCTTTCCTCTGCATTTACTTATTTCTCTACATTCACTGTAAGGCACTGAAACAAACTTTGATTCATTGTCTAAATAGAGGGGTCAAAAGTCACTGGAGATGCTCTAAGATGCCCAAGACATCCTTAAAGGGTTTTATGAGAATCAGGCTACTTTTGGATTAGCAGCTATATGACAACTATGATACCTCTCTTCCCTACACCAAAATGTCTGTAGCAGCTAACCAAATGAATTAACCAAATGAACCCAAGGTGTAAATGTGAACTCCACAGATACCAGGAACTAAGTGAAATTATTTGCTCCTTAATACATTGTTATTTGCATCTCTTATTACCTTCTTAAGCTCACCAACTTCACCATCAACATAAMGCTGCTTTATGCTGCATTCGGGGTGGTGCTCACACTTGGTTTAACATTTCTGACACAAACTGAACCACGTAAATAACACAGCAAACTGTCAAAATTTTGCTCTGCCAAAGTATGAGCTCATGTGTGATTTTTAAAAGAATGTATAGAATTGTTTTTAATGGATGTATTGTAGGGATTCTGACCTTCATATTTAAAAGACATCTCATACAACTGAGAAAGTACAAACACATTTTTAACTTGTTTGATTTTTTTTTTTTTTTTAAATTTTGGTTTTTCATTGCTTTTGGCTTAGTTCCTTCTTGCATAATGCAAAGTGGAAGACTTTATAAGAATGATGAGAATCATTCACTTACTTTGTGAAGATAATCAATTTCCCCATGATCCAAGACACACACTAATCATTGGATGCCAGAAATTAGGGGTTCCAGTGGGCTGATTATTTTCATTTTTCACTATACTTATTTTTCTCCCACCTCAAAATATCAGGCAACAGTCACAGGTAGACACAAATAATGAAGCAGAGACATGACTGTTTTGGCAAAATCTATTAATTTTGGGTCCAAATCTTTGATGCAATGAGACTGCACCCAAATTAAGATTTTAGGCCTAACAGAAAGACACAAGCTGATAGGACTAAACCCCATTCTACTTCATGCAATTTTATTATCAGTGAAGGTTGTTTTCCATGTTCTTTATTGGTTTCATTGACAAGGCATTGATAGAGCAACATTTATGTGTATGTTCATGTAACAGTAGGTTGCATAATGAATCTAACTTGTTCCAAATGAATTAAATTGAATGCTCTGTTCTTTTGTCATGAATCTTGTGGCCAATGGAACTTCACTGAAAGACAAGTTTGAAGTATTAAGAAATTCACCTGAGTAAGCTGATTAATAATTCGTGTACGGCAAATATATGTGCAATTCTGTAAACTTTGTTTTGATCTAAAATTAAAGCCTAAATATCCCTAAAGTTTTATTGGAAAAATGCCTGAAAATTGTGACATTTCTTTAGCTTCTGTGGAACAACTGTTAATTTCTCCTGCATTAAATGAAAATAATACAAAATAAAGGAAAGATACATTTCTCGCTAGGTTGATTCCTGACTCAATTCTCAGCAGAAATATCTCATATATCTCTCACTATGTAGTCAAAGAATGGTGAAGCAATAAAGGCCCTTTCCCTCTGTACTTTGTGTTAATGAAATCCAGGGGGGTTTTTGTTTGCTTATGACTAGTGCTGAATTGTGAAGCATTTAACATTTATAGAATCACAGAATGGTTCAGATCGGGAGGAACCTTTGCAATGACACTGCTCTACTACATTTCACTCAAATCATGTAATGGGGAGGGCAAAAGTTGCATTAAGTCATAAAACCAGATTTCCTGAAGAGGGTAAAAATGTGCACTGCTAAGTGTGCACTATAAGACAGGCATATAGAATATGCTTTCCTCTAGGGACATCTTCGAGGTTTCCCAAGTATAGATGGAGCCCTAAAAACATGCAGCAGCCTCCAGAAATTAGTCCTTTTCCAGGCACCCTTTATAAGAGGGTTTTCACACACCTTTTTCTATCTTCATTAAGACTTCATGGCCAACATCACATGAACTTCACATAGAAGAGTCTTTGAATAATAATAATAGAGGTAGTCCATTTTTTCTACTTTTCTTTCTAAGAGCTGGATACTCATAAGTATTTTGTGGCATTTCTGAGAGTAATGGCTTAAATACACTAGCTGGTGAATGATCTGACATATACTCAGTATTTTTTTCTCACATATAGTTACTGTTACATAGAGGAATATATCTAAATATTTTTTTAAAGCAGTAAAAGGAAGTTTTCATAGGAAACACTATGTATAAACTGAAATATTTCTGAGGTATTTAAGCACAGCTCTGTGATTTAGTTAGCGCAGCCATGTTTTCAAATATCTTCATGATATTGGGTAGTTAGGAATAAAACCTGGCAAAAAAAAAAAAAAAAAA